>NC_133656.1:147258129-147448225 GCF_009905375.1 Apium graveolens | reverse complement strand
CCAGTCAATAGTTTCTGAAATCTGTTGAATGTACCATTCAATGATTCTCCTTCTTCAAAGTAGAAATATTCATATTGTTGAATGAGAAGCTGCATTTTGTTTTCTCTAACTTGCTCCGTGCCTTCACAGATAAGCTGCACAGTATCCCAAATTTCCTTAGCAGTTTGGCTATTGATGACATTGTCAAACATATCTTGATCCAGGCCATTAAACAAAATGTTCATGGCTTTCTTGTCCTTGTGGACCTCTTCAATATCTTCAACAGTCCATTCTGCCTTTGGCTTGGGAATAGACTGTCCAACAGTAACTGTAGCAGTAGCAGCTGTGGCCACCTTGTGTGGGATGTGAGGACCATTCTCAATGCAGTTGATGTAGCTTTCATCTTGAGAGAGAAGATGTAAATGCATCTTCACCTTCCAGTGATGATAGTTATCTCTTTCCAGGATTGGAATCTTTATACCAATATCCTTCTTACTCATGATGTTAGCAGAATAGATCTTTAAACTCTCTGTATGTTAAGAGCTTGTTCTGATACCAATTGTTATTCCCAGTGGACTAACAATGAGATTTACAGAAGGGGGGTTGAATGTAAATCTCAAAACTTTTTCAAGTTTTCAGCAATTTGTAAGACTAAGTGTTTGAGTGATCAAATGTGTGTAAATTGCTTGGAGCTGATGCAGACAAATATATATTTAAACACAAATGTAATGAACACAAAGAACTTAAAAACTTTTCTGGTGGATTTGTTGTTCCACCAGAGATGTGTTATTTCAGAAAATCTGTGATTCAAAATTAAATCACAGCTGCTTCCTAGTACAAACTAGATGATTTTCTCTCTTGATATTTCTAAACAGCTCAGGGAAAATTCACATCTAATTACTAGCTACTACCTGGTTTATATAACACCAAGTTTACAAGTGAAGACAAAGATAAAGTACAATAAGATAATAGTTCTCCACTTGTTTCTGTTCCATTTTTATCCGGTGTAATATGGAATTATCTGTTGACTTTCCATTATGAACCAGACTAAAAACGGCTGCTTTTTCTGCTGTTCCTGAAATAGGCTACCACATCTCTGTCAATCCATGTGCCTCTGTCAGCTTTGTTAACTGTCACTATCAACTGCTATGAGACTGAGCATCCGTTGAAGCTTTCATCCGTTGATGGCTTTATCCGTTGATGCTCTAGCAGTGCATCCGTTGAAGCTTTCATCCGTTGATGGCTTTATCCGTTGATGCTCTAGCAATTGAGGCTTTATCCGTTGAAGCACTTATCCGTTGATGGATATTATCCGTTGAAGCATTAGAGGCATCCGTTGAAGCTTAGTTTCTCATTCGTTGAAGGTCTTCAATATCCGTTGACACTTCTTCACTTATACAAAATTACAAGGCATGAAATATTTACAATTAGCCCTTCTATTTGTACATCCATTAGTAGTCAACATGACTGATTATCTCCTAACAACATCTAAGAATTACAGCTTGAAATCAGAGAGTGAGATGTGCTACAATACCAAACTTATTGCTAAGTAAGGCTACTCCTTCAACGGATAGCCAAGATGGTCTTATCCGTTGAGGCTACAAACACTAGATTTCTACTTAAGTGTTTTGCTGAACTTATCATCAAATTAATACACATATTCCTAACAGAGCCGAGATATCTTATTCCACTTCATCATCTTTCATTTTAATACCATTCTGCAAGAAAATAACAAAAAATATTTATTTAGAACTAACATCAAACAGTTGGAGTGCAAGACTTAAGTTTTTACATAATCAAAAAATTAATTGAGTTGTGATAAGAATAAAAGGTCACCCGATTGTGCATCCCAATCGCAATCGAGATATATCAAAAGATCACAAAAAAATAATAACAAAATAACATATAAAAAAACAATGGTAAAATGAGCATACTTTTGAATCATTAATGAAATATAAAGATTACACGCTTCTCACAAGCATCCATTGACAATTATCTGCAAAAATACGATTCAAAATTGTGAAACTGTGAGTATCATATAAGCAAAGGAATCAAATACATGGATAAACATATATGTGAGTACCATATATGTCAAATACATGAAGAAATTGCAGATTCACATAGATAATAGAGAAGAAATTGTGAGAGGTAATACATATTCATGAATTTTAAAATTTTGGGAAGGTAAAACTGATACAATAATATGACTCTGGTTTCAATTCAAAAAAATTTAAACGTAATAATCAGTTACTATAATTAGGGAGCAGTTTACTTGTATAGATAGACATGTGAGGTTAGTTTGTATATGGATTGAAATAGATTTAAATGTGAAAGATACATGAATATTTGTATAATATAAAGTTTTATGTGTAAAAAAATAAAGTGGGTCATGGATCATGAATCATGGATCATGGGTCATGGGTAAATTAGTGGAGTAAATGCTATATGGACAATAATAGTCTTTAAGATAATATAGATTCTACTTATTATAATTCAAAATAATAATAATCTAATATTTATTTAAAATATGGTTGCCTATTGTACTACTCCAATAAGGCCAGCATTATACGGTCTAGCAAATTGCATGAGAATGTATTCACTCTGTGCCAATATCTCTTCTTTAAATTTTTTAATCAAATAATTTAATTTTTACAAAAATTAACATATATTATAAATTAAAAAAAAATCATAATATCATAAAATGTATCGAATCTATTTTGAGAAATGTATTTCTCAAAATACTAAATTATAAAATTTTTTAGTTTTTAATTTTCAAAAAAAAATAGGTCAACTGGATCATAAAAATTAAATAAACATGGAGACATGGGGTGAGAACTAGTAATATATTATCTATGTTTTTATCTATCAAAAATCGTAAAATATAATGAAATACCCTTTTTGTCCTAATATACATTGCAAAAACACATATTAATACATGTGTAAAATTAAAAAAATAAATCAAAATGGATAAATATCTTAAAAAGTGTCGTAGACTGTTAATCTTTTCCAAATATACGCCATACATGATGGTTACATAATCAACATGAAAGAAAACACGAACCTAAAATAATTTTAAAAAAATTATTGAGAATTAACAATTTAATCTTGTATATATGAAATTAACTAAAATCCTTGGTAACATTTCTGAGAGTCGAATCTTTGAAAATCCTGATCGGATCACTGTTCCTAAATTTACCTCACCATTTACACTACTTTTCTTCAAATTTTAATGCCAAATATTACGATGTTCGAAACAATTCTAAAAATAGCATAAGTTCTAAACCACCATTTTATTCTTGTTTTTTACCTAGTAGGCCCCACATAGGTAAAAACAAGAGAGATGTAACGAGGGATGAACTCGCATGTTCTGTCACATACAGAATTGACAGTCCATCAAGTTC
This sequence comes from Apium graveolens, assembly GCF_009905375.1. Taxonomy (NCBI): domain Eukaryota; kingdom Viridiplantae; phylum Streptophyta; class Magnoliopsida; order Apiales; family Apiaceae; genus Apium; species Apium graveolens. Next base: position 147,444,845 of record NC_133656.1, on the reverse strand, counting down.
GTACATGTAAAACCCCCATCCAATAATACTTATACACGTGTCCTAAGGATGTAAATTGAAAAGGAGACTGTTATACGTCGTTGTCAAATGAGACAAAACGGCGGCTGCTGGTCGGCTCCGGCGCTGCCACCTATCTCTTCTTTATCTCTGCCGTCTGATAATTTTTGCCGGCGGCTATTTGCTCCGTTCTCTCCTTTTCATCTTCTTTTTAGATGCTTTTCTCTAGGCTTCCTAGCTAAGGTTAAAGACATCGTTTGTAACAAAATTGATTTCACAATAATAGTTTCCACACCAAATATTTTTCAGGGGAAGTTGTTAAAATTTAAGGATTTAGTCAAAAATTATTTAATAAACTCAACATCATTTTTGCATTATGTTTGACAACTCCACGCTAACCTTCCCAGACAAAAGAAATGTAGGAGCATATAATTGCGAAAATAGTTGGCAACTTTGTTAAATTATAATATTTATTAATATTTTATTTACTAAATTTTATTTTTGTTTAATAATATTTTATTCGAATAATTAACCATCTTTAAAAGTTATCTATCTAATTCCTAAATTAAATTATAAATGATATATAAACTAAAAAAGTATTATTAATATATATTTTTTACATTTGTAAATGTACATTAATCATTTTGTAAAGTTATGTGGATTTGACAATTTGGTGGACATTTTTTTTTATAACTATACAATTTCAATAGGTCAGCAACAAAAATTATTGTGAAACATGAGATTTGGAATTTTTTTGATAACCTTTATTGAAAATACTCTAAATAGTCAAAAAAAATTTATTATTTACATGTGAATGAGTTAGAGCATCTCCTCCTCAAAAAAATTCTTAGTTCATTCCTTATAAATATAATAAATTATTAGATTTAAGACATTATAAGGTTTAACAACTTGAACGATACTTTTTATATATGCTTTTTATTGTTATTGTATTTTTAAAATTATAGAGGGAAAGAGAGAAAGAGGGGAAATAGAAGATTACAAATGAAGGAAATGAATATTAATAACAAAAATGAAATAAGGGATGAGATAGAGTTCCTTATAAATAAGAGAGAAAAAAATCATGTCAAATTTTCAAAAAATGAATAATTAGTCTCCTAGAGTGATATTTATATCAAATTCTTATATTTTGAATTTAAGCATTCATTTAACTAATCTCTTGGAAATTCTCCTATAGAGGAGAAATAAAATTTAAATTTACAAATAATTGTACTTAAAAATTTAATTTTAAGAATTAATGCGGTGATTGAACTTTATTTTTTATGAGAGTCAATCTTAAAGGTTGGTGTACCGATTTAGCTACTTTTTTGCAAAATACTAATATTCGACTTCAATGATATGTGCTAATACATACATTTGTATATGTATGATTAATTAACAAAAAAATTCACACAAACTAAACAACTACCTAGTCGGTCTAATATCATTTCTTCCCTGAATGGTAGTACAAAGTTTAAAAAACGTTGTATGTAACATTTAACCTCTACCCTGTCGAATCTTATTTTTTTTACAATTTTCAAGTATCATACGCTAATATGGCACTTCCAATCCAAAGGCCATTGACAACATGATCTACGAATATTACAGGGTACATTTTTGGAGCCCATGTATATCCTTAAACAGTGACAATAATAATAACGATACTATTATTTATAATGATGACCCAATGTCAAATCAAAAGCTAATCTACCTTCTGACCTTGTTTTACTATTTTACTCTGTTAAGCTAACAAAAGCAAAACAATTCTCATCTCCTAGACAAAAGATACGTGCTATAACTATCAAACTCAAATGTAAGTATCACAATTATACAACTTGCAAATAATCATTAATATGATAGAAGAATCAGTTGCATGTACATGTACCAATTCAAGATGATTCCATTTCTATACAACAACGTTTGTATGTATTGAAGAAAGAGTAAAGACCAAGGCAAAAAAGAAGGTCAAAGTTGTCATTTTGTAGTAGCAGAGATAAAGCAAATCAAATCTCTGTCCATCTTTGATTCTCTACTTTCATTTTTCTAGACAAACATCCTCGATCTCGTTTCTTTTCTCTCTACTTACATTCCCTAGTTTGCCCAACACTCAGTTTTCATATTTATATGCAATATATAAACCTACATCTATACATACATCAAATGTTATGCTCAAACTAGCAATTAAATAGTTACTCTACTCTCCTTGAAGTCAAAAGTAAAATTCGAAAATATTCTGAGTTGAAGTATATTATTATTCTTAACCATTTTTTTTTCAAAATTTTGTATCAAAATCTATTTAAATGTAGCTTGAATTTTGAACTTTCGAGAAATGTTTGATCTTTTTAGACTACGATTTGAGATAGTCAGATAAATATGATCATATTAGACTTTTGAGAAGTATTTGATCATGTTAATACTGTCAATACGGAATTCTATTGAACACACGATTTTCGATTTCTTGAAATTAAATAAATTTTTAACATTTTTTTTCGGAAATTATAATAATTTTTAGACAAGTCAAGAACCTCCTACAAAATAATTCTAGACACCCACTAATCTAATATGAGTATATCTTGTATAAGACTATATATTTTTATAATCGGTTTGTCTAGTGCGTGACTTTGTGCCCATTGCCCATAGGGTTGTGTATTCGGTTAAAATCGAACCGAACCGAATTTTTTCTCGGTTAACCGAAACCGAGTTACCAGAAAAATCTCTACCGAAAACCGAACCGAAATTTATTCAGTTTGAAACTGAAACCGAAAAAAATAAATCGGTTATTACCGAAACCGAAATATAAAACCAAATTTTAAAAGAAAAAGCTAAATTTATCCAAAAATAATCATATAATTTAAGTTTACATGCAATAATTTAAAACAAACAGAATTACAAGTTTTTGATGCTTCATAACATTAATTTGCATTCAAAACTTAACAAATTGGCTAATATAATTATAAAACGAGTCTTGAAATATAAGGAAATTGCAATGCTATTGCTTGGCGGTTGGCAGTTGGCAGTTGGCACTTGGCAGATGATGAAATTCAAAACTCCAGTCCAGTCCAAATTCCAGACTCCAGAAACCATATCTCCATTTCTCCAAATTCCAGACTCCAGTTTTTCTTGAAGGATGAATAGATTTTGATCAACACAACTTAGCTTTCTTGAAGTATCCTGTGAAGAGGCCACTGAATCTCCCTTCATCATTTGTACTTGAACACCAACCTTTCAGGTAGGTTTCTGTATGCATCAATTGCCCTTACCTCATCCAGCTCCTCCAGATAAAGGTTTAGATCTGAGAATTCTTTGATGTCACATAAGTACAAGTAGTCTCCCTTATTGACCTTGGGTTGAGCTTTGACTACTGACTTGGATTTGAGAGGTGACAACTTCACTTTCTTGACGGCCCTTAACTTTGTCCTTCTTGGCTTAGTAAGAACTGGCAAGTTGAAGTCAGGAATTGGTAATTTGTCCCACTCTATTGGCTCATCCTTTGGCACAATAGGCTCTCCATGTATGTTCCTGTAGGGGTCCACCACCCTTATATCTTCAAATACCACAGAGGGCTTTGATGATTGAGTTTTAGCTTGAGTGGATTCCTTAGGAAATTGATCTTCCAATTCCTTGTCAATAACATCCAAATTCCTTTTTGTTCTTTTAGCCAGTTCTTTCTTTCTTGGGGATTTCTTCTGTTCTTCAATCTTCTTCTTTGATTCAGTAGCTTGAGATGATTGAGAGGGAATTTGTTGAGAAGAATTCACAGCATGTAGCTTGGCCAAGATAGCAAACTGTTCTTTCTTTTGTTTAGACTTCTTTGCATCTAGAGCAGCTTGCCTCTTTTCCTGCTTCAATCTGGCTTTTTCTTCTTCAATCTGGCTTTTTCTTCTTTCTTTGCATGAGCAATTTGTGGATGTCCAGCTACCACACAAATTTCCTTCTCATTTCTGAATATCTTTGCAATTCTCTTTCTTGAGGCTGAATCAGCTGGATCTTTGTAGAAGACAATAGATCTTGACAGAAGCTTCTTTTCATCAGGCTTGGGTGTCTCATACACAGTATCCATAGGGTTCTTCAAAGATGATTTTGGATAGTTTGCCCTTGGTTTAAGAATTATCTCAGCCTTTGTAGTCTTGATGCAGGAAGATTGTCCTTTCTCCAGATAGTTCATGCTCATCTCATTCACACTGATTGGCTTGACATGAGAGTGATGGATGGCTGACTGAGCTGGTTTCTTGACTAATTCAAACTTTTTCTGGATGTCCTCATCAATCTTTTTCCAGTTGATCAGAGTCAACTTTCCTTTATCAGCATCTTTCAAATTTTCTGCTGCTGCATTGATAAGATCTATACCATCTGCAACTGGTGGCTTGGAGATAGTAATTGAAGGTACAATTACTTTGCTGATTTGAACTAGAAGTTTCTCCCCCTCAGTTGGTCCTTTCTCCCCCTTACTTGATTCTCTCTCCCCCTTTTTGTTATCATCAAGTGGAGGAGTTAGGCCTTGTGCTTTAGCCAGTTGCATAAGAAGATTTGTCTGAGTCTGTTGATTTTGAAGAAGTAGAGCCACTGAATTCTCAATAACTTGAACTCTGTTCTCCAGCTTGGCTATCTTCTTGTCAGAATCTGATTCTCTCCTTAATCTCAGTAATAAATCTTGCATGGTACCATATGGCATTACTGAATCCAGCTTCTCAGAGTTATAGGTCTTCAAGTCAGCTATATCCCTTTTCAATTCATCCACACTGAGATTCTGTCTTAAGTGCTGGATCTTCATTAGATGTAGAGAGTCCAGGTGAGCTTGAAGAACAGCCTTGGTACCAGCATCTGAAGTTTCCTGAAGGGCCTGTTGAATAGCTCTTACTTGTTTGACCAAAGACACCTCAAATTGTCCTGGTGTAGATTTCTTTACCCATGCCCATTCAGGTAAACTTAAAGCAGAACTTGGGCCTTCAGCTCCCCCTAAGTTCATGCTTCCATCCAAAGAACCAGAGTCATCATCATCAGAATTTACTCCAAATTCTTCAGATGGCTCTCCAGCTTGAGAAGGCATTCTGTTCACGACAGCTTTATCTCTTTGAAGAGATTCTGTGGTGTGCACTAAATTCAAAGTCTGCTCTGCCTCCACATTGCCCTGAGCAGCCAACAATTGATAGGCTGAAACAGGGTGAGTAAAAGTGTCAGCAGCCAAGGAAATGTTATCAATTACAGCTTTGTAATGTTGCTGAAATTGTCTTTCCTTTTCAGCATCATCCACAATCATTGACTCACTAGCAATGGCTGGTTCCATCCTTATTTCTCCAGTCCCTGCCTTTCTCTCATATTCTATCTTTTATTACATCAGGGTCTCACCCTGGCTCCCCACCCTCACACCCTCACCTTCACCTACTAAGGTGGGACTCCTCTCACTCACTTTTGCCAATCCGGAATAAATGGATTGCTGAGATTCACTATTTTCCTCTCCTTTTGCCTGGGAGCAACCCAGCCTCTCACTCAATGCACTCTCCTCTCTCAGTCCTAAGAGTGATTATATTACCACTAAATCTTCTGCACTTGAAATTATTGAAGTTTGAAGTTGTGCAGAGACACTCGACGGATAAGTGATATCCGTCGGGTGAGTGGTAAAGCTATCTGACGGATAAATGCTGTTAAGCTTATCCGTCGGGATACAATCACTACTCGACGGATGAGCAATATCCATCGAGAGAGTAGAAATGAATGAGGTGGGAAGAGAAACTATTGTTGACTCTGTGTTGATTAAAGTTATTTGAGGCACAGATGTCACAATAGAATCTGAAAGAATTGGCAAGTGAGCCAACAAATCATCTCCCCAACAGAGTTAAAGAAGGGGAATCAGGAATTGAAGTGTTTATCATGTCCACTTCCAGTGAGTTAGTTGGTGAGTATTGTGTTTCAGTGGCTTCTATAATGAGAGATTTTGGCTGTGACTCCACATTTATTGGAGCCACATCAATCTGAATTTGAGAAGGTGCAGGGACTGTGTCTTTAGCACCAGTTTGAACTAAGTGTGTGCCCTGTGCATCCCCAGTTGTTTTGGATTTCTTCTTTCTAGTGTAAGTTTGGGGTGCGCTTGTGTCCCTAACCCTCTTGGCCTGTGCTCTTGGATGAGAGCTTTGTTCAATAGCCACATCCTTTTGGGAGGATGCAGCTAGAAGTGAGCTTTTATCCTTTTTAAGCACTGCAGTTTGTTGGGAAATTGCAGTGTGGCTAGGATGGGATTCACTCAACTCTCCAACCTTATCTTTGGGGTTTCTTTGATGTTCACCCCTTCCCTCACCTATCTTACCCTCCTTCACACTCCCCTCTTTGGCTTTCGTAGATTTTTCAACTGGTACCTTTTGAGAGATACCAGAGGGGGTTTTCTTTGATTTGAATTTAGAAATTGCAGTTGTTTTAGCAGCTTTGGTAGGCAACTGTTTGGTCATTGTCAAAGTTGCCATAGATATGCCTGAAGTCAAAGAAATAGAAGAGATTGGAATAGTTGAGGGTATGGATGAACTTACCTCACTTACCTTAGGTGTTAGCATTACAGGAAAATAGAACATTGGCACATCCCTGTGATGGTTGGCTCTGTTCAAGTCTGCAATAATTCTTCTCTCTTGAACCCAACAAGCTAATTTGTTGTTTGGGTTCTCAAGCACAATCTCTTGACAAAGATGGTTAGCCAAAAGCATAAAAAATCTAGCATAGTAAATATTCTTTCCTCTTTTGGCTAAGTCGCCTAATTTAAAACCTAACTCATACACAATATGGTCACTGAAATTATAAAATTTGTCTGTAACTAGCATGTATAGCATGTTAAGCATGGAAATGTTCACAGAATCAAAATTACTGATTTTTCCAGAAAAGACTTTAGTTACAACATCACACATGTAACTCCATTCCTTCCTAAGACCTAATCTCCTAATGTCACTTAGTTTTGTAGTAGGAAGTGCATAATGAATGGAATTGAGCATATTGACAATATCAGTGTCAGTGTGTGGTGCAGTTACATTATCATCAGGAATCTTGAAACATGCTTTTATTACATCACTATTGATACAGAATTCATTGCCTTTGATGGTCAGAGTGATGGTTTTGTCAGTAGAGTTGTAGATTCCTGTTGTCCACATCTCTTCAACAACTTCACAATAAATTGTGGGTGATTCCAGCATGACAAAACTTAACTTGCAGTTCTTCACGAAGTCCATATGGAAAAATCAGTAATTTTGATTCTGTGAACATTTCCGTGCTTAACATGCTATACATGCTAGTTACAACATCACACATGTAACTCCATTCCTTCCTAAGACCTAGTCTCCTAATGTCACTTAGTTTTGTAGTAGGAAGTGCATAATGAATGGAATTGAGCATATTGACAATATCAGTGTCAGTGTGTGGTGCAGTTACATTATCATCAGGAATCTTGAAATATGCTTTTATTACATCACTATTGATACAGAATTCATTACCTTTGATGGTCAGAGTGATGGTTTTGTCAGTAGAGTTGTAGATTGATGTTGTCCACATCTCTTCAACAACTTCACAATAAATTGTGGGTGATTCCAGCATGGCAAAACTTAACTTGCAGTTCTTCACGAAGTCCATCATCTTATGATAGTCTTCTGATTGTTGAATACCCTTATTGACCAAAGCAGTGAAGTTGTTCTTCTCATATATGAACCCAGTCTGTGACATGATCTTTACTACGGGTGCCATTGTTAGATAAGAAAAGCTTGAAGAGAAAGAGGATTTTTGCTTGAGAGAGAATGAAATAACACAGTTGAATTTGAGAATGATAAAAGAAAATGATTAGAATGAAATAAGCTTTTATACTTTACTTAAAATCAACGGATAAAAATAATAAAGAGAAGTAAATTACCCAATAGAAATTGCCTAAAATAGCCGTTTTAGAAATAAACTGTAAAAATTCCACTTATTATCCGTCGTGTAATGCTTACAAACTGTAAGTATACTCGATGGATAATGTTCAGTGAATTAACGGTTAAGATTTAGACACTTCGACGGATGAGGATAAACTGTTATCCGTCGAATTTGAAAAGATTCCAGAAAAAATAATTGATTTTATTTACAATTTGTATATCGACGGATGACTCAACTCGATGGATAATGGTCATCCGTCGAGATGCAAATTTTGACTTAGCCAAAAATTCATCCAAGACTAAAAATCAGTTAAATTTCTGGCTACTTTTCAACTTGCAAAATAGTTCAGATAAATTCAAGAGTAATTAAGCATACCTAACTCACTTACCAACCTAGAAAAGGTGGATTCATCCAGTGGCTTAGTAAAAATATCTGCAAGTTGCTTCTCACTTGGAAAAAATGTAACTCTACAGTATCGTTCATTACATGTTCCCTTATGAAATGGTACTTGATGTCTATATGCTTTGTCCTTGAATGTTGCACTGGATTTTCAGTGATGGCAATTGCACTTGTGTTGTCACAGAAAATAGGAATCCTTTCAACTTGCAAACCATAGTCTAGCAATTGATTTTTCATCCATAAAATCTGTGCACAGCAACTGCCAGCAGCAATATATTCAGCTTCAGCTGTAGAAGTAGAAACTGAATTTTGCTTTTTACTGAACCAGGACACAAGCTTGTCTCCTAAAAATTGACAGGTTCCTGTTGTGCTTTTTCTATCAATTCTGCAACCTGTATAATCTGCATCTGAATAACTAGTTAGATCAAAACCAGAATCTCTAGGATACCAAATGCCAAGTTTTGGTGTTCCTTTGAGATATCTGAAAATTCTCTTAATAGCTATCAAGTGAGACTCTCTAGGATCAGCCTGAAATCTAGCACACAAATATGTAGCAAACATTATATCTGGCCTACTAGCTGTTAAGTACATAAGTGAGCCAACCATGCCTTTATAACTTGAAATATCCACAGACTTTTCAGTAGTGTTTAGTTCAAGCTTAGTTGCAGTGGCCATGGGAGTTTTTGCAGATGTGCAATCCATTAGATCAAACTTCTTTAAAAGATCAAAAATATATTTAGTTTGACTAATGAATATTCCATCACTAACTTGCTTAACTTGTAAACCAAGAAAGTAAGTTAGTTCTCCTATCATACTCATTTCATACTTGCTTTGCATCAGTTTGGCAAACTTTTTACAAAGTTTCTCATCTGTAGAGCCAAAAATAATATCATCTACATAAATTTGAACAAGTATGCTAGAGCCATTAACATTTCTGAAAAATAAAGTTTTATCTACAGTACCTCTTGTGAAGTGATTTTTCAAAAGGAACTTTGATAAAGTGTCATACCAGGCTCTAGGTGCTTGCTTCAGTCCATAAAGTGATTTCAGTAGATAATAGACATACTCTGGGAAATTTGGATCTTCAAAGCCAGGAGGTTGACTTACATACACTTCTTCCTCCAAATTTCCATTCAGAAAGGCTCTTTTGACATCCATTTGATAGACCTTGAAACTGGCATGGGCTGCATAGGCTAAGAAGATTCTGATGGCTTCATGTCTTGCAACATGAGCAAATGTTTCATCAAAATCTATCCCTTCTTGCTGACAATAGCCTTTAGCAACCAATCTTGCTTTGATCCTCACTAATATGCCATTTTCATCCATCTTATTTCTGAATACCCATTTGGTGTCTATTGGATTCTAGCCTGTAGGCTTGGGTACCAGCTTCCATACTTTATTCCTTTCAAATTGGTTTAGCTCATCCTGCATAGCTAAAATTCAATCAGGATCTAACAAGGCTTCTTCTACCATCTTTGGTTCTTCCTTAGATAGGAAGCTGCTGTATAGACATTCTTCTTGAGTTGCTCTCCTGGTTTGAACTCTGAAAGAAACATCACCAATAATCAGTTCAAAGGGGTGATCTTTTGTCCATTTTCTTGGTTGAGGTAGATTAGCCCTAGATGAAGAGACCTCAATGTTGTCTTGATGTGTGATTGAGTTTTGATTGCTAGAAACTCCCCCTGAGTTCGTGGATCTTTGATTTGAGATATGGGTACTTTCTATGGGTGATCTGCCTTGACTTCTTGCTCCTTTTGATAACCCGACGAATGGTGAATTTTGAGTACCGACGGATGAGGCAGGTTATCTTCCGACGGACAATACAGATTGCCTTCCGACGGATGAAGCATTATGTAACTCGACGGATGTTGAGTTTTGTGCTTCATTTGTGGTAGATTTATCTGCATTATCCTTAGACTCTGTTTCTTGATCACTCTCATCATCACTTTCATCACTGACCATCTCAATATTATCGAATTTGAGGCTTTCATGGTAATCTCCATCTTTTAGTCCTTCAATCTTTTTATCATCAAACACAACATGAATAGATTCAACAATAATGTTGGTTCTTAGATTGTAGACTCTATATGCTTTACCAACAACATATCCAACAAAAATTCCTTCATCTGCTTTAGCATCAAACTTCCCATTTTGATCAGTTTGATTTCTCAGAATATAGCATTTACAGCCAAAGACATGAAGAAAGTTTAGAGTTGGCTTCTTGTTCTTGAACAATTGATAAGGTGTCATGCATCTTGCTTGATTAATCAGAGAGATGTTCTGAGTGTAGCATGCAGTGTTTACAGCTTCAGCCCAGAAATAAGTTGGTAATTTTGATTCTTCAAGCATTGGCCTTGCAGCTTCAATAAGAGATCTATTCTTTCTTTCCACTACTCCATTCTATTGTGGAGTCCTTGCTGCTGAAAACTCATGCAAGATCCCATTTTCCTCACAAAATACTCTCATGACATAGTTCTTGAACTCAGTTCCATTGTCACTCCTGATTCTTCTAACTTTGAAATCAGGATGATTGTTAACTTGCCTTCTGTGATTGATGATGATTTCACTAGCCTCATCTTTGGACTTTAGGAAATAGGTCCAAGAGAGCTTTGAGAAATCATCTACAATTACTAGGAAAAATCTTTGTTGTTTTGATTATTAATCACAACACAGGTTTCTTTGTTGAAGGTTACCGAGTTGCCTTTGTCACAAAGCTGGCTGATACTCAACAGATTATGTTTGAGACCATCCACTAAGGCAACCTCTTCAATGATGACATTGTCCTCCGAAATAAAGCCATATCCCACAGTATAACCTTTGCTGTCATCTCCAAAAGTGATACTTGGGCCAGCTCTCTCTTCAAACTCTATGAGCATGGTAGAATCACCAGTCATGTGTCTTGAACAACCACTATCCAAGTACCAAAGATTCCTTCTGTTTCCCTGCACACATCAAAATCAAATCAAGTTGATTTGGTACCCAAGTTTCCTTGGGTCCTGCCTTGTTAGCTTTCTTCTTCTGTTTCTTAGGTCTTAACTCATTTGACTTAGGAATTTCAGATTCTTCCTTAGTCATTTGGGTTGGGCCTTTGAAACCACTAGATGCAACATAATTATCATGCATGTTATGGCTAACAGGAAATGGCATGCTTGGTGCAAACATGTTATTCCAGTAAGGCATGCTAAATGGCATTTGAGGCATATTGTATGCAACATAATATGGATTAGGTGCAAATGGCATATTAGCAAACTGTGCATTCATGTTCTGTGTAGGCATAGCATTAACAGGCATGGGAGGCATGACATTCATGTTAGAGAATTGAGGCTGAACAGACATGGGAGTAGGCATGGCAGATTTGCAATTAACAGACGAATGATTTACACTACCACACTTGACACAGATTTTTCTAGGAGCATATTTGTCAGGTGTGTAGTTATTGTGTTTGTTAATCCCTACTTTACCATTCCTATTGTTTTTCCTTTTAGTCTCTGTTTTTACCTCTATCTTCTCAAGTCTGTCACTTAACTGTTTGACAGTCATGTGACCAACATTAGCCTTCTTCCCTTTCTTGGCTTGACTTGACTCTCCTGAAACAAAGTTCTTGGAAACAGACCCATACTTATCATTTAGCTTGGTTAATTTGGCTTTGCTAATGGGTTTGCTTACAGCCGACGGATGAAGATTTTTATCATTCGACGGATAACACTTTTTGTTATCCGACGGATAGTCCTCATCATCCGTCGAGTCTACATCTGTCAGCAACCCATCTACCAAAATAGGTTCTAGTTTCTCCTTATTCTTTTTCCAGGCTTCATCACAAAAAGACTCAATTCCTTGAACCTTGGTGATTTGAGCATGAACATCTCTGGATGTTTTCCATGCTTTAATCACCTCTTGTTCACGATCGAGCTGCTTCTTTAAAATTTCTTCCTTTTTCAAGGACTAAGTTAATTCCTCCTTGGCAATTCTACACTCAATTTTTAGTTTCTCAAACTCACAAACTGAGACTCAAGCACATTATTCCTCTCACTCAAAAATAAGTTGTTTTCTTTTATTTTAGCATTTTCTTTAGTGAGGGACTTAAGTGTAACACGCAAATGATACAATTTTGTAGACATGTCATTTATTGCATCATTACACTCAGCTTTAGATAAATGAGCAAGGTTTGTAGTGATTACCTGATTGCTTGAGGAACTTGTATCTGTTTCATCAGACTTGGCCATAAGGGATAGATTGACATAGCTGACATCTTCATCTTCATCCAAGCCATCAGCTGCCCAGTCATTCTCTTGTGTAATAAAAGCCCTTTCCTTTAGTTTGAGTAGATCAAAGTATTTTTGCTTGTAATCTACAGACTCAAATCTTTTCTTACTGGAATCTGACTTTTTACACTCATTTGCAAAATGCCCTGCCAAGCCACATTTGAAACACTTGAATTTTGATTTATCCACCATGTTTCTATTTGGCTTGGCAGCTCCAAAGTTTTTCTTGAACTTGAGCTTGGCAAATCTTCTTGAAAGGAATGCTAGGTGCTCATCAATGTCCTCCATGTCATCTTGGCTCAATGAATCTTCATTTTCTGCAGCTAGCCCTTTACCCTTGCTTTCACAGGCCTTTGAAGTTGATTCCACAGCTTCCATCTTCACTTCCTTCTCCTTTTCCAGATCAGCAACTAGTGCAATGGATCCTCCTTTCTTCTTTCCTCTCTCCATTCTTTCATCCTGCTCTATTTCAAGCTCATAGGTCTTCAGAATGCCATACAGTCTCTCCAAAGTAAACTCCTTATAATCTTGTGAGTTTCTCAATGAGACTGTCATTGGTTTCCATTCCTTTGGAAGAGATCTGAGAAATTTCAGATTGGAGTCTTTAGTCTGATAGACTCTTCCATGCAATTTAAGAGCATTTAGTAGCTTTTGGAATCTACTAAAAATATCAGTGAGTGACTCACTTTCTTCATTATGAAAATGCTCATATTGTTGAATCAGGAACTGCATTTTATTTTCTTTTACTTGCTCAGTACCATCACAGATTATCTGTATTGTGTCCCAAACTTCCTTGGCAGTCTTGCAGTTGATAATGTTATCAAACATGTCTGCATCAACACCATTGAACAGAATGTTCATGGCCTTTTTATCTTTCCTGACTTGTTCAATATCAGGATCAGACCATTCATGCCTTGGCTTTGGAACAGATGGTTCATTTCCTGTTGCAGCTCTCATTGGAATATGAGGGCCTCTTTCTATGCAGTCCACATAGGCCTCATCTTGAGAAAGCATATGAAGATGCATCTTTACCTTCCAATGATGGTAATTATCTTTATCAAGAAAAGGAATCTTGACTCCAACATCTTTCTTGTTCATTTTGCTGAATTATTTTGATCTTTAAACTCTTTGTAGATTAAGAGCTTGCTCTGATACCAATTGTTAGTCCCTTAACAATATAACAAGAATTACAGAAGGGGGGTTGAATGGAATTCTTGAACCTTTTTCTTGAAATAAAAATGTTCAACTCGATTATGGATATATTTGTTTTGATTAGCACAATGCGGAATGTAAACTTGAATGAATCAAAACATAAGTAATTAAAAACAAGAGTCTTTAAAAACTTTCTGGTAGATTTAAACAATTCCACCAGAGATATATATAATATATCGAGAGGACTCTGTGTGCAGAAATGCTCACAGCTGCTTACAAAATAGAACTGCTGAGAATACAGGAAATGCTAAAGATTGTGCTTACAAAGATTTCTCTGTTTTTTTATGTTTCTCAGCTATCTCAGTTATATTTTCTATTTGCTACTCTCTTGGTTTATATATTACCAAGATTATAAAGTCAAAAGAACTGAACAAATATAAAATCTAACAGTCTTGATCTTTGCTGCTTTTCGTCCTCTATTACCCAGTTAATGGGCTTCCACAGTGTGTTTGTATCCAACTCGACGGCTGTGTGTCAGCTTTCACTGTTCAACTGATGTTTGAATCTTGATATGATCATCCGTCGACTTCTATGTTAAACATCCGTTGATAGTCATTTGATCATCCGTCGAAGCTTTGTTAATCATCCGTCGGTAGCTATTTTGGCACTTGACTTCATTTCACTTATACAGAATTACAAGACATTGCTTATGTACAGTTAATCAACCTATTCTGCATATCTAGTTAAAGTCAACATGACTTATATGCTACTACAGATTCTATACAAAGGTGCATACATCACTGTGCTACAAACTTATTATTACATAAGCTACTCACTCGATGAATAATAAGTTAATCATCCGTCGGGACTATAATGAGTTATCCGTCGGGACTAAAACTCTTATCCGTCGAGTGCTACATAATTTCACTAAGTAAAATGTACTTAGACATTTTGTTTAAGTGATCATCAAGTACACAACATGTTCACAACAGTTTTACCATGGCTGAGTCTGACTAGTTCCACCAGTGGCGGATGCCGCCGTAGAACTTGCATCCAAAGAATTACAGCTCTTATATACTGTACAGATCATCTACAAACTATAATTGTCGAAAAATACGAATTCAATTCAAATACAAACTGATCAACTATCATAAGTTCGAGACAATAAACATAAGCAAAACAAACCCAATTATTTCAAGATAATAATCGTATAGAAAAGAGAAGTATAAACTGAATTCATATCTTCAATCCAATTTGAAATCCCTAAATCCAATTTGAAATCCCTAAATCCCCAAATCGAATAGTCCAATTTGAAGTGTATAAACTGAAGTGGAGGTCAAAGTACTTACTTAGAAGTATAATCGACGCCGGGAGTGTGTGGATTGTGGAGGACCGGAGGTCGATGCCGGTAGCCGGTGTCCGGTAGGCGGTAGCTTCAATTACTCTGAAACTGTATAGTTTAATATATTCACTTATGTTATGTCTGCACTCTGTAGAGTGTAGTGTAGACTGTAAATATTAAGTGTAGATATAAAAAATAAATTATTATTACATATAAATAATTTCGGTTAATTTAAACGGTTTTCGGTTAACCGCGGTTAAAAATCGGAAAACCGAAAAACCGATTTTTTAAAAAATTATTACCGAAAATCGAACCGAATTTAAAACTCTGGTTAATCGAACCGAAAAAATATCGATTATTCGGTTCGATTTTCGATTAACCGAACCGAATACAAAACCCTACGGGCACATGCTAAAAAAGTGTGATAGATTAGTCTGATAATTTTTGTTAATAAGCTCTCCACTGGAAAAAATCCTTTTGTAATTCCATGAACTTCTATCACACCACTTTTATGAACAAAACAAACCTATATTCATACACATATCTCCATGCAAAACAACACAGAAAAATTAAAAACCAGCTAGCACTGTACAAACAGTACACAACACATGTATATATAAACACACTCATACACACAGCTACAGCACCATTACCAGTCTTCATTCTTGCAAAATGTCTCTCTCTCATCTCTTCTCTCTCCTCACTCTCTCTCTACTCTCAGCTCTCATCACATCTCAGCCATTTCTCAGCTCTCTTGAACAAGAATCTCTCTACCAAGTGCTTGAATCAATCAACTCTGACATTTCTTGGCGCTCTCTCTTCCCAGATGATCTTTGTTACTCCTCTCCACATGGTGTAGTTTGTGAGTATTTTACAAATTCCGGCGCCGGCGCCGGAGAAGAGTCTGTTCATGTGACTGAGCTGAGTTTTGGGTTTATCTCAGATTACTCATCAAACCCACCTTGTAATTATCATTCCAAGATCAACGTACCTGCTCTTTCAGCTTTTAAGCAGCTTAAAAAGCTGCTTTTTTATAAGTGTTTCACCGGAGATGAAGTTCCGGTACCGGAATTTGAAGGGTTTGGTGGGGTTTTAGAGGATCTTGTTTTTATTGAAAACCCATCCTTGGTGGGGCCCTTGAAGGGAGATATAAGGAGTTTGAGTAGTTTGAAGAGGTTTGTTTTGGTGGGAAGCGGGGTTTATGGGTGGGTCCCACATGGGTTAGGAGAGATGAGCAGTTTGGAGCAGGTTACATTGTCAAGAAATAAGTTAAGTGGGGATATTTCAAGGGTAAATCTGTCAAAGTTGAGAAATTTGAAGGTTCTTGATTTGAGTTATAATGGGTTCTTTGGGCATTTGCCAGAATCTTTTGGAGAGTTAGAGAGTTTGTTGAAGCTTGATATGAGTTTTAATCAGTTTTATGGTGAGGTAACAGAGAGTTTCAAGGGTTTAAAGAAGCTAGAGTTTCTTGATTTGAGTTATAACAGGTTTTTTAACTGTGGGGTCCCTTTGGTACTTGGTGAAATGAGTAGTTTAAAAGAGGTTTATTTGAGTGGTAATGATCTTGGAGGGGAGATTCCTGAGATTTGGGAGAATCTTGGGGGTATTTTGAGACTTGGGTTGTCAAGAAATGGGCTAGCTGGTAATATTCCAGGCTCAATGGGGTTGTTTTTGAAGAACTTGTGTTATTTAGGGCTTGATAATAACAAGTTAGAAGGGAGTGTGCCTAGTGAGTTTGGGACATTGCAGTTGGTGAATGAGTTGAATCTTGAAAACAATAGTTTGAGTGGTAAAATCCCATTTGATGCAAAGTTTGTTTCTAAGGTTGGTAAGAAGTTGAAGCTAAAAGGGAACACTCAACTTTGTGTTGAAGAAGAGCTGAGGGATGGTAGTTTTGGTGACCATTTGAAGCATTTGAAGTTATGCAAGAGACCTGATGTTCCCAGACTTGTACTTCTTCGTGAGAGTGGTTCATCTGTTGTGCTTGTTTCTCGTGTGGCGATGGTGATGGCGATTTGGTGGGTTTTGAGTTTGTTCTTGGTAAGTTAAGAGAAGGCAAATAGTTCAGAAACATTGACTAAACTAATTAGGAAACTGGTAGGCTGATAGTGATTAGTAAAATTAGTTGCAATTACAGATATGTAACTAAAGCTAAGAAATTCCAAATGCAGATACATGTAATGATGATTTTGTATTTTGTTAACTTTTTAGTGTAATTGTTTAAAGACAATGATTATCATGAAATACTTTGCTGTTATGGTTTAAAAAGACAATGATTATCATGGCATACTCTGCTACTAGAATTGGCTATATAATTCTAAAGAACACAAAGCAATTTTAAAAACTTTACAGTATGCAATGCCTGGTAGCAATGCTTACATTATGTAACTCAGAATTTGGCTTGTTCTTCTAGCCAATGGTTATACAACATGCATGAAAAGGAGAATAGGATGATTGTTCTACTCATTGGCTGAGGAAGTAATCTTAAAATTCTATTGCATACCATGACTGGATTATATAAAATCCACCAAGAAGTGATGATACCTATTCTTTCACTTTCCCGTTAAATATATCACTAGCTACAAGATTTTGCAGGCAAAAATGAACAATAGGCTGTTTCTCAAGCCACCGCAACATTGGCCTTTTCCACCTCTGGTACAAAAGGTTTGAGCTTGGAAGCAGGTAAAACCTCATTACCAGGTGGCCTAGTCATTGAATCAACATTATCCAATCCAGGTTCGGAGAATGGGTCGGAGAATGAAGTTGAAGGGAGACTATCTTGTGATGCGCCATTAACAGACAGCTCCCTGTCTTTGTCTTTTGATTTTGCTGATCTTGGAGCAGAGGGGTCTCTAGATTTCTTCCGCCTGGTTTTCTTTGGAATATCAGCCTGGTTAGCATCATTGCTCAGCTCTTTGCTTCGTCGAGTGCCTCTACCACTTCCATCAGACTCCTTCTGTCTCCTTGAGCTCCTTGACTTGGATGGATCTCTAATGCGAGACGGACTTGCTCCAGGGCTGTCTGCTGATTGGCGCCGCGATGATTTTGGCAATTCTGGCAGATCTCTAGCTGCAGATTTTATGCTCTTTTTCCTTGTTGAATCTGCAAACACCAAGGCAATTCATGGTTTAAGTTTTTTTTACTCAAAACATTTGAAAATGCCAAAAAATTCGGGCATTTTATACTTAAATTTCATGGTTTCGGGACCAAACTCTAACCTTGAGAAATCCATCTCTTTTCTATATTGTCTATAGGTACTCCTGTGGAATCTAAGGGAGCTGAATGAGCAGCTCCCCCTCCCTTGTACTCCTTCATCTGAATGAGGAAAAAGTATATTTATACGATAATCATCATTTGTTGAAATTTTATGTGCTTTAAAAGTTACAATTTCATTTCATACTAATCAATAAGACTAATACCCAGCTTGGAGATTCAAGTGATGGTCCATCCCACCCTATATGAGCCACATGTTTTACATCTGTTGGTAAGCCAATCTGAATTTCTTCTTCTTTGTCCTCTGCACCATATTTCACAATATCATTAGTACACTTTCACAGATGATACGGTAACAGATACAATAAACAACACAAGCATTTAGAATAAAACAGATCGCCGAGTAGAATGATTTTCTTGTTACGAGAACAAAACCACAAATCCGCCATTATGAAATTCAGACTTGAACTAGAAAATAGAATCCTAGTTCGAGGCGTATCCCAATATTAATCAAACAAATATGTTCCAAAACCAAATATTGATGATCATTCATTACAATGCATGCATGATGAGGCATACAATAAAGAAAAATGACTCACCAAATCTTTGTGATAATTGCTTAAGGCCTTTTAAAAGGCCCTTCATTTTTGTCCCCATTGTCCCCTAAACAAATGCAATCCTCTTGGCTGAAAGTCTACCCCCGCCTTCTTAACTAGGAGGAAACTTTCAACTTACCTCAGATCATGGCCAAATTCTATGACCAAAGGTAAAAATGATCAAAGAGGAAATGGGTAAAAAATGCTGGCAACAATTTTTTACTGCTAATAATATTGTGCAGGGTGGTAAAAATGAGGAAAGAGGGTAACTGTAACAAAGAATTGCAGTTTCACCCCTCTTCACTTGAGGTAAAGATTAATTCCCTATATATATAACTGGTGATTAAAAGCAATTGTTTCGTTAACTTAATGGTAATTAATGGATTTATAATTTTCAACGTGGGATAATTATAACCAGACATGATTCGAGAATCTAGGACTTCTCATTTAGATGTTTTCTCACTTAAAGTACGCTAATTATAGATCAGCAAGTTTGGTAAAAAGAAATCAAATTAGATTTTCCCAGTTCAGCTCTTCTATAATACTTCTGGTTGCCAAGCTGCTGGACTTTTGACAAGTAAGAAGTTATTTTACACAATTTCTACAATCAGATTGTTTTAATATACATACATTTTTAATTTTCTAAAATACTAAAAAGAAATAGAATGTATCCTGAATGACATATCTCGACTCGAAAACCAGAAACAAGCTGGCAAAGGGGCAAATTGAGTGCAAATATTTGGTATTGAATGCAGGGGGAGGAGTAGTACATAAGGTTATTTATGCTCATAATGTAGAGGTATACAAATTTCAACTGCAGTTTAGGCAAAGTACAATAGGATAACAAATATGTATGGTGACAAGTGCATTTTGATTATGGCCTTGTTTGCGAAGAAGGGTACATTTTAGAACATGATCTACTAGGCCGAATAGCTTGTTAGGATGCCTTAAGATCGTCCAATCCAACACTAGCCTGAAATAGGAAAAAGATCAGAGTATAAATAAAGATGGATTTGCAGTACGAATAAGCCTTTTATTAAACAGCATCAAACATTAAGTTATCCATTGTGGTAAAATATAATAACAAAAAATTACTAACCAAGAATTTGTGGTTCTCTTCAAGAAGTGGTGTGAAGTTTGTGCAAAACTTCTCAATATCAGCATTAATGTCACCTGTTCCGCATATAACATCCATAAACTTCTTCCTATCAGGAGCAAGCTTCATCGCTAGCTGTAGTTCCAATAAATTTTTAGCATCATGCGGTGTTGAAATGGTAAAAAGAAGATATAGGTTGTTTGAAAAATAGAAATTATTCATTTTTCATCATCAAATAGATGTTGTTTATCAATTCTCTTTGTTATTAAAAAATTTTATATTCTTTCTACTGGCATAAGCAGTTGTCCATATCTTGTGTGCCAAGAACAAAAAGTAATACAACGAAATTTCTTGTATCTAAAGGTAAATGCCATTAAAATTCTGATATCTTACTTATTATGATCATGAATATATACAGTCAAGCTTCACAAGTTTTTGTCACAAAAATTTATGGACCATGTAGGTTATATTAATTAATGCTTGTATAAATGAGACCTTGTATAAATACACATCACTAACAATTTCAAAACAAATATAAAGAATAAAAATACCGAGAAGGTTGAGCTGGCCAGCCAGCCATGCCATTTCTTTAGTGTCTTCTGGTACGAATCTGCACAAGCCTGTGGCATAGTCCAGTCTTCATGCTCAAGCAGATTTCGGAACAATTCAAGCAAGAAATCCATCGCCCTGAGTAAAACGACATTATCCGTATCTTGCGTGGAGATTATTTTTTTTTTGCTAAATATCTTGCGTGGAGATTTTCATTATTAACATTCTAAAAACTGTATAAGCAGCAATCAAGTACAAGTACAGCTCATCCACAAATACATGATCACAACACAAGTGTGAACATGGGCAAAGCAGATCTCAAATGACAGAAAGGTCATCTACCGGACTACTGAAGTAAAAGTGGCAACTAATACTCACCTTGTTAACCAAAGAAGACCATTAGTGCAGCTGGAAGAACCTTTTGCGGTCTTAGCTTCAACTTCCACTCTTACCATATTGTAGAGGAGGTTGAACTCCGATGGGCTAGTTAGATACTTGTTTTCCAACCTCTAATGAAGAGACAAGAATATACACAGTTAAAGACTAGATTTAGAATATCTACAAGAAGTTTGCAAAAGAATATGAGTGATTCTGGTCCATTATGTGTCCAAATAATAATTAAAAAAACACACTACATTAGGGAATACTATATTACTATTTAAGAATTCAGTAAACGAATTTGTAATATAGAATTTAGAGGTTGAATGGATACACATTGTGGCTTGGGAATTTATATATAAAAGTGTTTCTACTGTAGATGTTTAAACCCGCAAATTATCAAATGACTTGGCGGATGAGCAGTGACACGGATATGCTTTAAGGACCGACACCACCAATTGCTACTTGCTAGTCTCCTTACACCGCCAACTCTTAGTCTACTTTTTTATTATATAACTTACAAATACTAAGCATGTACACAACTTGGTCGAATTTCAGTTTAATAGACCTTGGTATCCAACTACATACCGAAAAGCCATACAGAGTTTATCAATAACAACATATAGTGAAGAACTTCTTGCATTAGAAGGTCAACTGATCACACATTTTAATAGATCTAAATTGATGTTAAATATTCTCTTACAGTTACTACATGCAATGTAATAACACATAAAGTAAAAATACATACTGTTATATTACCACCGATGTCGGATTTCACAAGTGCCATGGCAGCTCCAAATTTGTCTGGAATTATAAAACAATCATTTAAATTTGTATGTTTTCTAAACCTTATATGAATTATAGCATCTACAACAATTTCAGATCAGTAAAATAACATAACCAATACTACGGAAAAAGAGTCTACCTTCAGACTAATATGCTGTTCAAAAAGATAAAACAATAAAGTGCAATATAAAAAAAATGCCTAGATCCATAAGATTAAAATCAGTAACTGGATGACATCTCAGCCAATCAATAACATATATTTAGTAATTTTATTCAAGTTTAAGGGATTCTAACAAGAATGAAGAATCTAACAAGAAATTAACAAATCGATAAATTTAGGGGAGGCAAAAACAATGTGAAAAGAACAAGTTATCCAGATATTTCAGAAACTCCTTAAAATTTCTAAATGTATACCTATAACAGGCATTATTTGCTTGCATACTTCAAGAAACTCCTTTGTGAGCATTTCTCCACCCTCAGACTTCACGTGTTTCATTCCCTCTAGTGCAGGAACAAAGACAGTGCCTTCCATCTTATGTCTTCACTACATGATAAAAAGAAAAATAATAAAATTTTATCGCATAGATAATTCTCTTATTCTTACAGTAACAAGAGAACATCCCAACTCAGAAAGTCAACAATAGTAAAGCACGATACCAACAGTATGTAATGCATTACATAATACTAAAAGAACCTTTACAGAACAATGTAGTCAAAGATACAAGTAATGGCAATGATTACGTTAACTCTGGAACACCGAAGTTTTAAATTAATTTGGACCTTATTTGACATTGTTTGGTTAACTTCCTAGCTTAAATCTTTATAATAATTTATATGCGCACAGTCATGGTTGTAAAAATCGGTAATCGGTACTAATCGGTTTAGGTACCGATTAGGGATTAATCGGCAAATCGGGGATTAATCGGAGGGATTAATCGCAACAAAAATCAGATTTATTTAAATATTTTAATATTATTTAATATATTTATCTTATTTATTATGAAATATATAATTCAAAAATAATTTATAAATATTAATCGGATTTCAAAAAATAGATCGGCCAAATTTTTTTAAGGATTAATCGGGGATTTTTAGAACACGGGCGCACACACGTATCGTGCATATACAAATTTAAATTAATTTGGACCTTATTCAACATTGTTTACTTGACTTACTGCTTCGAGCTTAATCGTAAAAATTAAAGCACACAGACATTTCGTGCATCGACAAATCAAGATATCAACTTTTTAATCTAAATAAACACAAAATTAAGACCAGACCTTTTTTTTTGAAAGGCAAAGAAAACACATCATGATAACTTAAATTAAACAAAAAAAAAACCAATGATCAAAGCAACAGAAAATGCAAACATTTCATATACATAATTAAAAACCAAACCCATCAAAAAGATCGAATCTTGAAGCACCCCACATAGATTATATTCATCACCAAGCATTTTCAATCAAGAACTTAAATAAAACTTCAAATTAATGGAGTATAAAACAGATCTTATAGGCATTTAAATTCAAGAATATAATACATAAATATATACAGAAAAATCAAAATTAAAATTTGTACCTTATTGTTGTTGTTCTTGAATTGTTGCTGGCTTTAGAATAACGCAAGAAAATAAAATACTGGAGATTGATTGACTATATGTGTGTGTATATTTACAACGTGACTGTAGTCAAATTAAAAAGACCAGTAATTTTGAAGGGCTCAATTGGGTAAGTTTAAGTGAGACTAGACTGGGCTCAAAAGCGTCCCTAAATAAGACTTTTAATAACTGGATAATTGTTGCGTTTCAAAATAACTGGATTATTGTTATTTAGTTCTTTATTTAGTTCCAAAAGAGATTCCAAATTATATTGTTCTACTCCTTAAATAAAAGATTTCAGGCTATCTGTGTGAGCCCGTGAGATTTATTCAGTGCGCAGGGTTATCTATGATAAAAAAATTTGGGATTTTGAATTTTTCGGTACAAGTCGTTTTGTTAAAAAATTATTCAATGACATTAAAATGTTGTTGATATGGTACATTTTTATTACATGTTATCATCCATGTGGACAAATAATTATAAAAACACGATAAAAAATATCACAAGCTATCGATTTTTATATATTATTATTCATATCGAGTTAAGTTCTATGAAATCCACAATTTCATTGAAGTCCTAAGTTCATATTTATTCTACCAATAAAATATTACAAAATATATTATTTGTAAAACATATTTTACAAATATAAGAGATTTCTTGAGCAATCCGAGAATCACTTTGATTCACCACTTTAATAGAAATCTTTATAATTTCATATATTGTATAAGTAAAATATTACAAAACATATTATGTTCTGTAACATTATCTTGAATGTTCTGCAAACTAAATATGTTCTTTAGAATAATATACTGTAATAACCCCAATTTTTGAGAAATTTTGAAACCCTTATGAATAGTGTTTTTGCTGAACGAGAAAACTTTTCATGCCACGCTATGTAGGGGTTCTGTTATTGATCTTATGGGATATTATTAGTACTCTATGTGGTATATAAGTGTATGTAAAGATCGTCAGAATCCAATTCCGAACACTTTGATTTTTCCCGGAAATTCACAAGATACGGAGAGAATTGAGTATAAGGTAACATGATAAAAAGGATTTAAATTAAAGGATTATAGGAGAGGATCATAAAAGGAATATAATATATTGAGAAAGGTTAAGGGAACCTAAGTAATAAGATCCCGGGTATGATCCCTCAAACGATAAACGAGAACGAAAGATAAGCGAACCGTAAAACAAATAAGTGACCAAGAGACAAGCTTGTACAAGAAGCCAGGGATTGTGACATCATCAAACCACAAGGTGTGGACAAGTGGGAGCATTATGACATGTGCAAGGTGACATAGGCATGACAAGAAAGGAAGGAGATGTGGTGACTTTTTAACCACACAAAACCAAGGGCAACTAGGTAATTCACTAAAACAAACAACAAAAATCAACCAACCAAAAGCAAATCAAGCCAAAACACAAAATTCTCTCTTCTTCTTCTTCATGCTCTCGGGTGGTTTTCTTAAAAAATGAAAGTCCAAGCTCCTCCACTTACTATTTAGCAAGGTAATTATCTAAGCTTCCCCATGGATAGTTACATAATTCCTATAAGTTTAAGCTTCTAATTCCAAGCCAATCTTTTTCTATAAATCATGAAAGAAGATGGTGAATAGTGTTTTCAAGAACTAAAATTTGTGTTCTTGAAGTTTTGTTTAGATTAAGCTTGGATAAGGACTTTAAGGTGATTCCAAGCCATTCTCTTGATTCTCCACTCTCCAAGGAAGGTATAAACTACAAACCCTAGCTTTAGTTTTGAGTAATTAGGATTGAATGTGTTTGATTTAGCATATGTGAAGCATGATGCTTGATTGGTTGAAGTTTGGTTGAGTTTGTAGAGATTAGTTGGGTTTGTTGCATTGTTGGAGTTGTAAATCTTGGTAATTAGTTAAAGAACCTAAGTAAAGCTTTTAGTTCATGTGAGGAATAAGTATAAATGGTTAATGTGGATTTGTTGGGGCTGTTATGATGTGGTTTGGAGGGATATTGGTTGTATGATTGATTTGGGGTTGATTTGTGGTTGGTATTGAATGGTTTAAAATTTGGGAAATCGCGTAAACATAGCCGTCGTAACGTCCGATTTTCTGTAGACTGTTTTTGTGCATAACATTAGGACCCGAGAACCCCCTGCTAGATTATGACCACTGCCATGTCTAGATAGCTCATGTTACGAGCTTCGTTTTAATATGTAGTTCGTTCGATTCCGATGCACGGTTTAGGAGAAACGACCGTTTCAAGTAACGGCGTTTCGCGAACGAAACTTTTCCCCTCGCCTTACTTTGAAACATAGGTTAAAGACCAAAAAGGGTTAATTAATGTATGAAACATTTATGGTAAGTGTGTTAGGCAGTTGGTAAGACACTCGCGAAGGAATCGCTTTAAAACTCGTAAAGGTTAAATTATTAAAAATGGTGGAGCCGAGGGTACCCGAGTGACTTAAGCGAATCAGTGAGCGCAAAACGAGCGTTAGAGTCTAAGTTAGTTAAAGTATAGTTTTACAAGTGACTTTGGTTTAATTCCAACTTACTTGTTGCTTATAGGTTACCAGACTCGTCCCGAGCCATTCGTAACCCCCAGTCGCTCAGGCAAGTTTTCTACCCGTTATACTGTTGCTGTGATGTAAATATATGTATATGCATTATCTTGTGATATTGCATGATTGTTATTAGCAAATTTTGCGATATATTGGAGCATGCTAATATGGTATATATGCATGTCTGTTTCGTAATCTGGTTATCTATCTGTTGATTTCAATGCTTATAGTTGCATAATACCTATGCTAGAAATAAGCAAGTAGTTGCGTATACCCTTAGTATAGGGGATAAAAGGTGAACATATTTCTAAACCGGGAGTCGATGTTTCCGAGTATATTATATATATATATATATTTATTTATATATATATATGGATATAGTTTTTAAAACTATTAATCGAATAAGGTTTATTCGATAACTTTAACTTTATTTTATTATTGAATATTATTTTGAATATTCATTCGAGGACTTATGACTCCTTTTACTTTATTAATGAATATTATTTTGAATATTATTCGAAGGCGTATGACTCCTTTTATTTATTTATCTGAATATTATTTGAATATTCATTCGAGGGCTTATGACTCTTTTATATTATTTATTGAATATTATTTGAATATTCATTCGAAGGCTTATGACTCAGTTTATATTATTTAATGAATATTATTTGAATATTCATTTGAGGATCTATGACTCCGATTATTTGCTGAAATATATTCTTTATTTTATTAAAGAATAAGGTGTTAATAATCAAACTTATTTTCGATTATTCAAATAAAGATAATACTTTCATATAAGTATATCTTTGGTTATTTAATACTCGTTTCAAGTATAAGTTTTAAAACTTCTACTTCAATTATTTTTATAAAAGATTATTCTTTATGGGAATATTATTTAAATAATAATATTCAGTCATTTTCTAAATATTCTAGGGACTGATTTACTTCATTAAATCAGCTTTACTCCAAACACTCTTTAAAGTGTTTTCGAGTCTTCAAAATGATTTTTAAAAGTTAGAGCGGATCCCAAAACTCATTTTTATATTTAAGATCTTCCTTTTAAAGGGGATTTAAATACTCGTTCAAAACCTGGGGAATCCGGCTCTGTGGTGTATTTTATATTCGCAACAAGGTTGCAGTTTTGGTAAATGAATTGATTACTTACCCAACGTTCGGGAAGTAAGTCCATCTATTGAGTCGACATAAGCAACATGGGCTCAGTGGGCGTCCATGATAGTGTAAGTGGCTCAGTGGGAGTCCATCAAATGCATAAGTGGCTGAGTGGCAGTCCAGCATAGGTCCTAATGCGGCCAGGGTGATGACCAGTGGGGAATTCGTCCATCTACTAGTAGAAAAGGTTACTTATGGGTATCTTTGCCTGATCAGCAAGATATCTGGTTTATGCCAAAATTCTTTTCCTTTCCAAAATTCATTGAATATTTCAAACTCTGTTCATACTTTACATAACAGAGGTTCCAGGAAATGTTTAAGAGATATATATATGTGGATATATATATATCGCGACTAAATAAAGTATCTCGTAACTTTATTTCAGTCAATAATATTTCAAAGATTGAATCTATTCAAATCTTGTCTTGTAGTCTCATCTATGTGATGAACTTTTGAAACTGATTATAACTTGAACGGTGGTAGTTCAAGTAGTATTGGGAAAGATATAAGTATATTGGGGTATTTGGTAACCTCATCTTTTAAACTTATATCTAATTAATAATTGTCTTAGGAATGACAAAGATTTTCAGAAAAACGTTGAAACAAGGTTAGATATATGAGATCACCTTGCAACGATATTTTTTTATACAGTTATACACTGGGACTTTGTGTATATTATGCATGGAAGAGGACTTCCAATATTTTGAAAAGTATATATGTATATATACTGAATATTTTGCGACTTCATCGCATTAAGATATCAAACTTGGTTCATTTCTTTTGACCAAGACTTTCATGAGTATTATGAGTAGGCTCATATATTGTAAATCATTATACATATTATTTTGGTGGGCTTGCTGCTCACCCTTGCTTTATTTCTTCATCACACAACAACAGTTAGGAAAGATGGCCAGACTCCAGCAGACCCCGCGCAAGCGCGTGGGAAGCGTCCCGCGTCTTCCCGTTGATGTTGTAGCTGCCATAGCTGCAGAGGTAGATCTATTGTAGATCAGACCATCTACTTTTGAGAATCAATTATGTATAATTATAACTTGTGGCAGATAATGGCAATTAACTGTAAATTTATCAAGTAATCATTTTGGGTTGTAATAACTTTTAAATTGTGGATTCAAAGACTTGTACTTATTTAAATTTCATCTCTGAGACTATAACGGGTTGTGGTGTGTGTTAGTGTGGGGTCACAGCATAAGGTTATTATTATTAATTAAGTGAAGTGATATTGTGGAAAGAAAGACCGTGACGACCCGGATCCTCGACCCCGGATCTGGGGGTGTTACAGAAATGGTATCAGAGCTAAGCGTTATAAACCTCAGAGATGATGGGACGTTAAGATAATAAGTTAACTAAGATAATAAGAACTCTTGCCAAGTTCATAGTCGGGCTACCTAACGTAGCACTGACAGTTAAAACCCTTATGGGAACCCTTATAAATATCATGATAGGAGCGTAGTTCGTTATCGTATATAGTAGCGGGACTCCGAACCCTGAGGTTGAGGAGCAACAGCGCGATGATGTTTATTACTAATTGGAGATCGGATTGTGGATCCGATAGAGTGTCCTAATGCAGGACCGGATGATGTTGATATTGAGAATGTAGCGGTTGAGGATGTTGTCCTAGAAGGGATAGTTGCTGAGAAGGATTCCATGGAGGATCCTGACAAGAATGAATAAAGGACCACTGATGAATTGATGACCATGGTTAGGTCGACTACCAGAGGTAGGATTGGTTGATCACTACCGGAGGTTCGTTCAAGTTTGTAAAGATAGTAGCCCCCTTTAACGTGGCTTACTCGTAAGACTGAGAAGTTCGAATGGACAGAGAAATGCGAGAACAGCTTTCAAAAAAAAAAAAAAAAAAAAGAAGAAGAAATTGAAGTGGAAAGGAATATAACGACAATAGAGTTTGAGGTATGATAAGGGAGTTGGGTACGAGGAAACCCTAACGACTCGTAGCAATAGAAATAGAAAAGTATGCATTCGTCAGGATGAGGGTGATTCACCATAAGTTAAAATTGATGGTTGAGGGCATAAGAGATACATATAGTTTATCCCCTGTAAGTTGGGAGGATTCGAGGAAACCTTGAGATAATTCGAAGGATAAATAATGAGACGCGGATAGACTAAGGGGATAAGAAAGTAAGAAATTAAGAAAATTGGATGAAGGAAGTGACCTTCAAGAAGGTGAAGTGTAAGACCGGTGGCATGATACCCAGAAAGGGAGACGCCAGATATGAAAGATATCCCAACATTGAGGTGACTGTTGAGATAAACAACAAAAGTAAATAAGGAATTATTAAGAAGAAGTTCACGTTGAACACGACCAATATTTTCCAGAACATCCATGTTATCGTTACCAGATTAGGCAAGAAAAGCGGATAACCGTTGTTATCTTTTGGAGGCCATTTTGATTAACCTCATTTTGTATACAGATGTTATTGTGAAATTAGGCATTTACTATCGAGGTGGGAATGATTGAATAAGATACCCATATCAGGGATATATGACTTTATTTATCCA
Organism: Apium graveolens; assembly: GCF_009905375.1. Taxonomy (NCBI): domain Eukaryota; kingdom Viridiplantae; phylum Streptophyta; class Magnoliopsida; order Apiales; family Apiaceae; genus Apium; species Apium graveolens. The sequence continues at coordinate 147,415,359 of NC_133656.1, read as the reverse complement.
TGGAAGGATGCTTGTACCTTTTTAAAGGTGAAATTAAGGATAGAACATCGGTAACTTAAAACGAATCCTAGGGGAATGCATAAAGGTTGGCATTTCACCCTTGATAGGGATAGTATGAGTTTTGACAGTATGAATTGGAAAGCATTAAGGTAATAATAACCTTTAAGGATCAGTGGAGAAATTTTTCAGAAGTATATAGACAATGGTTCTAGTAATAGTGAATGGTATTTTGATATGCCCTGTATCTAGGGAATACAGGAGGAACGATTGAAGGATAACCTTAGAGGTTTTACAAGGAGAAAGGTAATATTCAAAATTCTCAAGAATAAAAATGTTGATAAAAGAAATATGACGTAATTATAATGGTGCCAAGTGGGGCACGTGTTAAACCACGAGAAAGTATGGATCGAACCAGTAAAGGTCGAAATTGTTCAGGGCAATTAGGACCTAAGACAAAAGATGTTCTAAGTACGATCGAGAGTCAGTCGCGACAGTGATTAACCTCTAAAGACTGAGGCAATAACTTATGGAAAAATGGTGATTTTTTTTTTCTCATCAGATTTTAAGGAAAGCATTTTCACATAAGCTGTGATTGAAATAAGGTAGAAAATTTATTTGGAGGTGGTTAATGTGACATTGACTGTAAGGAAATTTTACTATCAGGAAAGGCCAAAGAGGTGGCCGACACTTTAAAGGTAAGAGGATAATTATAGGCGCTCGTGCGAGAGGAATACAGTGATGATGGTTAAAGCTGTTAAGGTTGTATTATGGTTTGGAAGATTGACATTCCTTCTGATGACTGTGCAATACCCGACCGTAATAGTAGTTGGTAAAGGTTTAATTCGTGTAATCGCCATGAACGGGCTATCTATCTTAGGAGGTCCTATCTTGAGATAAGCCAGGACCATGTTTCAAAAAAAAAAGACTAAACAAACCTTTGAGTTAAGTCTTCTATTGAAGGCATATGATTACGAATGGTATTAACCTGCTATCGTTGCTTTGATTGAAACTCTTCTGCACTTTTATCTGCTTCATGTCATGAAGGTACGTCAGAGTTTGGAGTGTTCTTCATGAATTGTGATTGGTGGTTATGTTAACTCCTTAGGAGAATTAGATACGAGATGTATGGACTCCGTATGGTTAGTTATTAAGATTTCATGGAAAATGAATGACTACAGTGGGTCAGTGGTGGACCATAGTAAGGCAGCAATAATTCTGCGAGTAGTGAGCTGATTACAACCATGAGAGTTGTATTGGAATGGGTGTTGAGATTGAGTACCACTAATCGGGTCGTGGTAGTGTATAAGTTATCATTAATAGACTAATTAAGTAGAGTATCTACATAGTGAATTATTATTCTTTCTTATCAATAGAGAGTCGTATTATTATACGAGGAAGGTTGCGGTGCAAGCATAGAATTCAAGTAACGATGATGTCTAGAATGAGATCCCAGATTCGATTTTCGATGTCGAGGGAGTTTCAAAGGTAATTGTGTATAAGCTCGAGGAAGAGCATGGGTCCATAGAATGATGGACGGGATAGCGAAAATATTTAGGCACGCGAAATACGAGGCTATAATGCTCGATGCTGATATAAATACGTATATGTTTTGTTCTCCTATGATAAACCTCTATAGTTCAGAGGTAGGTTCCAAGCCAGATATTTTGTGGCAGTATATTTTTTTCATATATACAATTCTCTTCAGTTCGTTCTTTTCTCTTCTTTTCATTTCATGTAAGCTGAGAAGAACAACCCTTCCAGAAGGGGAGGTATTGCCGAATGACTATCTATCTGTGTGATAGAAGCCGAGTAGGATACCAGCTATTGTTTAATTGCTTGTCAAGTACTAAAGGCTGGCCACCTTCTGTACTAACTATGCAATATAACAAGTGTTCATGATCATAGTGATCTCTCAACAAATTCCTTTACTTCTATTTGATTGATCAAATTTTGGAAAATAGAAACAACTGAAAAAGGAGTAATAAAGTGGTGGTAGTATGCGGAATGGGAACACATTCGTGATACTAAGGTTGACGTGGTTATTAAAAGGTTATAGAACGCTAACGAGCAAAAGTATAACCAGTATAATATTAGGAACGGAAGGTAGTAGCGATTACGAACTGGAAAAGAATGGGTATTGAGAAGCAAAAGTTCTAATGATAAAAGCTATAATGAGAGTCTGTGCAATAGACTTGAAAGAATTTGGAATGATCACTTAATTCGGATTGAGTTATCTTACGACAATAGATCATATGTCATTATCGAGATGTCGCCTTATGAGATTCTTGAGGGAAGATAATGTCGATCTCCCTTATGTTAGGATGAAGTTGTAGAGCGTAAGATGCTCGGACCCGCAGTAGTCCAAAGGACCAAGGATATGATAGATCTAATCAGAGGACGGCTGGTAGTAGCCCAAGATGGACATGATAAGTATGTTGATTTGACACGAAAGGATAAAGAGTATGAAATTGGGGACCTAGTAATGTTATAGGTATCCCTTGGAAAGGATTGATGAGGTTCGGAAAGAAAGGAAAGCTAAGTCTACAATTTGTTGGACCCTTGGATATATTAAGACGTTTGGGAAGTTAGCATATGAGCTAGCCCTAACCCCGAACATGTAGCAGGTCGTAACGTGTTTCACGTATCAATGTTAAGGAAGTGTAATTCAGATGCCAGATAAATAGAGGCATATGAGCGCATAGATATGCAACCCGACGTAACCTATATGGAGCAACCAGGAAGGGTTATAGAGTGAAAAGGAACAAGTGCTTAGGAGAAGGATTATCAAACTAGGCAGAGTTTGGTGGTAGAACCACAATGTGGGAAAATTGACTCGAGAGTTAGAAAGTGTAATGCTAAGAAAGTATCCCCATTTGTTTTCTATCTGATTCCGGGACGGAATCCTTTTAAGGAGGGGAGACTGTAATAACCCCAATTTTTGAGAAATTTTGAAACCCTTATGAATAGTGTTTTTGCTGAACGAGAAAACTTTTTATGCCACGCTATGTAGGGGTTCTGTTATTGATCTTATGGGATATTATTAGTACTCTATGTGGTATATAAGTGTATGTAAAGATCGTCAGAATCCAATTCCGAACACTTTGATTTTTCCCGGAAATTCACAAGATACGGAGAGAATTGAGTATAAGGTAACATGATAAAAAGGATTTAAATTAAAGGATTATAGGAGAGGATCATAAAAGGAATATAATATATTGAGAAAGGTTAAGGGAACCTAAGTAATAAGATCCCGGGTATGATCCCTCAAACGATAAACGAGAACGAAAGATAAGCGAACCGTAAAACAAATAAGTGACCAAGAGACAAGCTTGTACAAGAAGCCAGGGATTGTGACATCATCAAACCACAAGGTGTGGACAAGTGGGAGCATTATGACATGTGCAAGGTGACATAGGCATGACAAGAAAGGAAGGAGATGTGGTGACTTTTTAACCACACAAAACCAAGGGCAACTAGGTAATTCACTAAAACAAACAACAAAAATCAACCAACCAAAAGCAAATCAAGCCAAAACACAAAATTCTCTCTTCTTCTTCTTCATGCTCTCGGGTGGTTTTCTTAAAAAATGAAAGTCCAAGCTCCTCCACTTACTATTTAGCAAGGTAATTATCTAAGCTTCCCCATGGATAGTTACATAATTCCTATAAGTTTAAGCTTCTAATTCCAAGCCAATCTTTTTCTATAAATCATGAAAGAAGATGGTGAATAGTGTTTTCAAGAACTAAAATTTGTGTTCTTGAAGTTTTGTTTAGATTAAGCTTGGATAAGGACTTTAAGGTGATTCCAAGCCATTCTCTTGATTCTCCACTCTCCAAGGAAGGTATAAACTACAAACCCTAGCTTTAGTTTTGAGTAATTAGGATTGAATGTGTTTGATTTAGCATATGTGAAGCATGATGCTTGATTGGTTGAAGTTTGGTTGAGTTTGTAGAGATTAGTTGGGTTTGTTGCATTGTTGGAGTTGTAAATCTTGGTAATTAGTTAAAGAACCTAAGTAAAGCTTTTAGTTCATGTGAGGAATAAGTATAAATGGTTAATGTGGATTTGTTGGGGCTGTTATGATGTGGTTTGGAGGGATATTGGTTGTATGATTGATTTGGGGTTGATTTGTGGTTGGTATTGAATGGTTTAAAATTTGGGAAATCGCGTAAACATAGCCGTCGTAACGTCCGATTTTCTGTAGACTGTTTTTGTGCATAACATTAGGACCCGAGAACCCCCTGCTAGATTATGACCACTACCATGTCTAGATAGCTCATGTTACGAGCTTCGTTTTAATATGTAGTTCGTTCGATTCCGATGCACGGTTTAGGAGAAACGACCGTTTCAAGTAACGGCGTTTCGCGAACGAAACTTTTCCCCTCGCCTTACTTTGAAACATAGGTTAAAGACCAAAAAGGGTTAATTAATATATGAAACATTTATGGTAAGTGTGTTAGGCAGTTGGTAAGACACTCGCGAAGGAATCGCTTTAAAACTCGTAAAGGTTAAATTATTAAAAATGGTGGAGCCGAGGGTACCCGAGTGACTTAAGCGAATCAGTGAGCGCAAAACGAGCGTTAGAGTCTAAGTTAGTTAAAGTATAGATTTACAAGTGACTTTGGTTTAATTCCAACTTACTTGTTGCTTATAGGTTACCAGACTCGTCCCGAGCCATTCGTAACCCCCAGTCGCTCAGGCAAGTTTTCTACCCGTTATACTGTTGTTGTGATGTAAATATATGTATATGCATTATCTTGTGATATTGCATGATTGTTATTAGCAAATTTTGCGATATATTGGAGCATGCTAATATGGTATATATGCATGTCTGTTTCGTAATCTGGTTATCTATCTGTTGATTTCAATGCTTATAGTTGCATAATACCTATGCTAGAAATAAGCAAGTAGTTGCGTATACCCTTAGTATAGGGGATAAAAGGTGAACATATTTCTAAATCGGGAGTCGATGTTTCCGAGTATATTATATATATATATTTATTTATATATATATATATATATATATATGGATATAGTTTTTAAAACTATTAATCGAATAAGGTTTATTCAATAACTTTAACTTTATTTTATTATTGAATATTATTTTGAATATTCATTCGAGGACTTATGACTCCTTTTACTTTATTAATGAATATTATTTTGAATATTATTTGAAGGCGTATGACTCCTTTTATTTATTTATCTGAATATTATTTGAATATTCATTCGAGGGCTTATGACTCTTTTATATTATTTATTGAATATTATTTGAATATTCATTCGAAGGCTTATGACTCAGTTTATATTATTTAATGAATATTATTTGAATATTCATTTGAGGATCTATGACTCCGATTATTTGCTGAAATATATTCTTTATTTTATTAAAGAATAAGGTGTTAATAATCAAACTTATTTTCGATTATTCAAATAAAGATAATACTTTCATATAAGTATATCTTTGGTTATTTAATACTCGTTTCAAGTATAAGTTTTAAAAATTCTACTTCAATTATTTTTATAAAAGATTATTCTTTATGGGAATATTATTTAAATAATAATATTCAGTCATTTTCTAAATATTCTAGGGACTGATTTACTTCATTAAATCAGCTTTACTCCAAACACTCTTTAAAGTGTTTTCGAGTCTTCAAAATGATTTTTAAAAGTTAGAGCGGATCCCAAAACTCATTTTTATATTTAAGATCTTCCTTTTAAAGGGGATTTAAATACTCGTTCAAAACCTGGGGAATCCGGCTCTGTGGTGTATTTTATATTCGCAACAAGGTTGCAGTTTTGGTAAATGAATTGATTACTTACCCAACGTTCGGGAAGTAAGTCCATCTATTGAGTCGGCATAAGCAACATGGGCTCAGTGGGCGTCCATGATAGTGTAAGTGGCTCAGTGGGAGTCCATCAAATGCATAAGTGGCTGAGTGGCAGTCCAGCATAGGTCCTAATGCGGCCAGGGTGATGACCAGTGGGGAATTCGTCCATCTACTAGTAGAAAAGGTTACTTATGGGTATCTTTGCCTGATCAGCAAGATATCTGGTTTATGCCAAAATTCTTTTCCTTTCCAAAATTCATTGGATATTTCAAACTCTGTTCATACTTTACATAACAGAGGTTCCAGGAAATGTTTAAGAGATATATATATGTGGATATATATATATCGGGACTAAATAAAGTATCTCGTAACTTTATTTCAGTCAATAATATTTCAAAGATTGAATCTATTCAAATCTTGTCTTGTAGTCTCATCTATGTGATGAACTTTTGAAACTGATTATAACTTGAACGGTGGTAGTTCAAGTAGTATTGGGAAAGATATAAGTATATTGGGGTATTTGGTAACCTCATCTTTTAAACTTATATCTAATTAATAATTGTCTTAGGAATGACAAAGATTTTCAGAAAAACGTTGAAACAAGGTTAGATATATGAGATCACCTTGCAACGATATTTTTTTATACAGTTATACACTGGGACTTTTTGTATATTATGCATGGAAGAGGACTTCCAATATTTTGAAAAGTATATATGTATATATACTGAATATTTTGCGACTTCATCGCATTAAGATATCAAACTTGGTTCATTTCTTTTGACCAAGACTTTCATGAGTATTATGAGTAGGCTCATATATTGTAAATCATTATACATATTATTTTGGTGGGCTTGCTGCTCACCCTTGCTTTATTTCTTCATCACACAACAACAGTTAGGAAAGATGGCCAGACTCCAGCAGACCCCGCACAAGCGCGTGGGAAGCGTCCCGCGTCTTCCCGTTGATGTTGTTGCTGCCATAGCTGCAGAGGTAGATCTATTGTAGATCAGACCATCTACTTTTGAGAATCAATTATGTATAATTATAACTTGTGGCAGATAATGGCAATTAACTGTAAATTTATCAAGTAATCATTTTGGGTTGTAATAACTTTTAAATTGTGGATTCAAAGACTTGTACTTATTTAAATTTCATCTCTGAGACTATAACGGGTTGTGGTGTGTGTTAGTGTGGGGTCACAGCATAAGGTTATTATTATTAATTAAGTGAAGTGATATTGTGGAAAGAAAGACCGTGACGACCCGGATCCTCGACCCCGGATCTGGGGGTGTTACATATACTTTGTAATATTTTACTTGCAAATTATATGGAATTTGCAAGATTATCATTAAAATAATGATATTTGCATAACATGATTTGGAAAATAATATGTTTTGAAATATATTTACGTATTATATTATTTGCAGAACATATATGAACTCCAGGACTCCAATGAAATACTGGACTCCATGGAACTTTACTATATTCATATATATGGGTTTATACTGTTGAAGAGTATAAGATCACGTTGGTGCCTTCCTCTGCCACCTTAAGGTTTTAGTGCAACTGTTTACTTAACATGATATCATAACTCGGTTTAGGGAGAGACTCGGGTTCAAATCCCCCCACTGCATTTATTTAATTTAAATATTTGTTGTTGGTATACAAAGAGGATGAATAGTATTACAACGAGATTTATAATTCTTATAAAAAATTGATTTTTATTTATATTGGGGGTATCTTTAAATAAGATTTTAGTTGCAATATTTGAATATATATGTTATTCAGTTTTATTACTTTTAAATCGCCACTGATTCATGTTTGTGCGTTTTTATAGACGGAGTTCCACATTATATTCCATATTCTTTATTGGGGTAAGTTATTTACCGAGACTGGTGCGAAACTAGGGTGAAAGATTAAAATAACCATTTATAAATCATAAAAATAAAATATCAATATGAGGAAACTGTAGTGAAAATTAACGATTCAAATATACATAGGTTAACTAGTATAATAAACCGTACGAGACACGAGTTATTTTGTAGATTTTTTGTGTTGTAATATGTTTAATTAATTTTTATTGGTAAATTGTGCAACATCTTATATATATATATATCAAATATAAGTTGATTTTTTTTCAATTTGTATGCTTTTATTTAAGACATTACCAACGAACACAATGTTTTCAATATAACTCATTGAGCAAATTACACATGTTCTTATTTGTGTCGTGTGACTTGTGTTTACTGAATAAATACAATGGGGTAGTCACTGTACGTTTAAAACAAAAAGATTAAAATTCAATCCATAAAATATCGTCCATATGTTCACAAAGATTAAAATAAAAACTAACACATATGTTGAAAGTAGAGTTGAGCAAAATTTTTGAGTTTTGGTTAAATAAACTACGAGTATTGAGCCATTTTAATACTAAAGTCACCACTACCTTACAACTACTTTGCTCAATTTCAAAGATTTAAAATGCATAATAAAGTCGTTAAGACTTGTAATCGTAAGATTCAATAAAGTAAAATATACTTAATCGTTAAATAACTTGATTAAAAAAAATATATTAGGTTTTTGAAATTTAACATCTATGTTGATGTTATAATATGCCAATGTCATAATCAATTAACTAAAATTGTCTCAATATCCTTAATTTTTCATCTATTGAACAAAGTAATAATTTTATAAGATGTGAGATAATTGTCAATTTCATAATTTATCAATTTAAATTGGCCTAATTCATCTAATTTTTAACACGTTGAAAAAACTGACCATTCTCACTTTCACAAACTAAAAGAAAGTTGTTGTTCTTTTATATTGTATTAATGAATTTAAATATGAGCACGACAGGATGACTCATGGTTAAGAGTTTATTCTATATCATCCCAGATTCTTGGTTTGACTCTAAATCACCGCGAGAATATCTTAGACCAGATACTCAATTGTAAGGATTTAAGTCCTATTAGTAAAAAAAATGAATCTAAATACAACATTAACATTAAATCTTTTACAATTAATAAAGATAAAGTCACAGGTGCGTGTGTATACATGTAAATTATTGTTTGTTATATTTTGGAGTAAATTATGTTAGTCTCGCTTATTTATAAGCTAAATATCTTTAAATTAGTATATATTTTAATTTTTATTAGCCGATTAATTACTCAAATAACATGCATTAATAATTATACATAAATTACATCTAATAAATAAATTACAATTATTTTTATATAGTCGCAGTAACAATAACAAACAATCCTTATCTAATTTTACTGAACCGAGCATTAATCATGATTGCGACATAAAAATATTATATATTACGAAGACTAACTATTGATATTCACGAGGTTTTTTTCAAGATTTCGAAGAAAAATTTGTCCTAATGTCATCATTCAAATCGTTTTCAAGTTTTTCGTTTATAATTCTAATTATTATTTTTATAATAATTTGATAACATTATTTTCCTAAAAGTAAACATTTTTTAATTTGATAAAATTTTATAAATAGTTTTTTTCTCTTAAGAGAGTGAAACAAAATAGGACATTCATTTCATCTTTTTACAAATTCGTCATAATTGAACAATATTATAATTGTATTTCTCTTTTTAAAAGTAAAATATGAAAAATAAATCGATTTAGCATGTTATCGTAGTTTTAACAAATCGTATGGCAGTCCATGTCATATTATGAATATTTTTTAAAAATTGGGTCAAGTTTCAAAAATAATAATGTACTGCCGATCAAGTTAGTAATTTAATACATATTAACTCCACAAATAACCTAATAATTATGTTTAAAGTTAAATAAAATGTCTCATTATTAAACGACACTCACATATACGTAAGATGAAAAGTACAAGTGCTAATTTTATGTAGTGGTATAAAGATATATTAGTGAATGAGTATACTTAGGTTCAATCCCTATTAACATTTTTTTAAAAAATATAGTAAATACACGGACAAATCTGTCATTTCACGAGAATAAAATGTCAAAATATTTTGATAGCAATATTGGGCTATTATATATAGAAGAGATTGAGTATTGAATATGTACAAGATACACATATCTCAACCGGACCTTGAGTGGAATATGCATAAGCAAACAGTGCTGTCTATATTATGCTAATTTTGAATGAATATTAGAAGTACACATACTATATCTTGGTATATATGTATATACATACAAATATAGCAACATCCGTATCTTTCCACCTTCCTCCATTTTTCTCCTTCAATACCCTAACAAACACCTCTTTCTAGCTTTCTTTCCCAACCCATGGTCCCAATCGCTAGCCACCGTCCTCCTTTATTATAATTTAATTTAACTATATCAAGAATCTTTTTCACAATCCACCTGGTGGATGAACTGGAGTGAAAGATGGCACTTATTATTCAGGGGGGTATTCAATATGGTAAAAATAGCCTATCAACTCATAAATTGATATTCCGGTCTAGTTGGTTGAAAAAATCGTCTCAAAAAACTACGATAGTGATAAGGTTGAGCTTCTTAATAATTATAATGATGTTTGAGAATTATATTTAAAATGATCATGTTATTAAGAGTAAGATATACTGACATTAGTTTTGTTAAAAAATTGGATTTTAGATCATAATTTCCATTATGTTCTTGATGATAATCCTAAAATCTAATGATTGGAAGTTATTCCATAAAATGTGAGCTTAAACTTTCATGGATGGTTTAAGAATTTTTCTTAATGAAATCCATAAAGAATTAGAGTTGAAACTAGTGGCTTGTAAAAGCTTGAAATGGAGAATGTGTCATTTGTCCCACATTGAAAATAAATAAAGTGAGGATTTTAATTATTTGTGATTTAATTTTTTAATTAGAATTAATTTATCAGCCGGGCTGGGTTATTGTTTCTGTTGGGCTTGGTCACTTCGTAAGTGGGTCGAGTCAGATTCAATGAATCTGGACATGTAACTGATAGTAAATATTCATAATTGAAAACATTAAAACTGATTTAATGTGTGGATTAAATACAAAGCTGTTACATTTTATTTAAATTCAAAATCAGCAGTTTTGATTATTAAATGAGTAGTTTTGATTTCTGATATTAAAGTCTATTAATGTCAGGATGGTCAGTTACACTTAGCCTCTACTATAAATAGAGGCCTAAGTTGTTGATAAAATACACCACACGTACATTCTCTTCTTCTCCTCTCCACTCTCTTTTCTCTCTCAAACACAAGTTCTAAGCTGCTGATTTTTCCGGCGACTGAGGTGCTAGTCGAAGTTGGATTTGTTGTTGCTGTGAACATTAAGTCCGGAGCTGTTTTATCCTGGAGGAGGCATTGCAAGCATCCCAACACAGCAGGTGGGGACAATTATCTCTTCAAGAGCAGTCAGGGCTTCAAACAAGGCCTGGCGACTCTGCTGATTACTTTTTTGTTGCATTGTACCTGTCGGCTACCATTGTTTTCTGCTTGTTTATCACTGTGTTAAAGCTATGGTTACTGGTGCACTTTCGTTTCTTTCTTTGTTATTTCTGTTACTGATTTGCATGTTGTTTACCTACATGTTTTAGTTTGTTAACTATTATCTTGGCCTTGACTTGTTAAATATGTTATATAACTGCCTCTATGTTGCTGTAATAGTCAATATTTCCAACATTCTTGAAGAGATAATTAGTTCTGGTGCAACTGCTGGGGTCATTGATTGGACCACTTATAGTTTTCCACAAGCCGTTGAATTAACTGGTTTACCGGAGAAATTCAATGGTGGCATCGACTTTTCTCGCTGGCAGAAAATGATGAAACTGTGGTTGACTATAAAGGGTTTGTGGCCGGTTGTCGAAAATGAGAAACCGGTTATAGATCAAGAAAAGGTTGACATAGTTATTAACCAAATTTTTTGAAAAAATTCAAACCAAACCGAACCTAAATTATAAGGTTTGATTCGGTTTTTTAATTTCGGTTAAATTTTACTCAGCCCTAATAACATTCCTGAGAGTCGAAGGCTTTTGCGAAGTGGGCTGAGAAGGATGGGGTGGCAAGGGAAGCCATTTTGGCTGGTCAAACAAACACTTTGTTTGATGTTTATTCTTCTGATGCCTACTCCTCAAAACTCTTATAGGAGAAGCTGGACCAGACACATAATACTGACTCACAAGGTCTGAAAAATTATTCCGTGGCAAGGTTCCTTGAGTTCAAGCTGGTGGACAATAAGTCCATGACTGAGCAAGTGCATGAGTTTGAGATGATAGTGCATGCTTTAAAGGAGTCTGAAATGGAGCTCCCTGATAAGTTCAAGGTTATGAGCGTGATTGAAAAGCTCCCGAAGTCTTGGGAAGAGTTCTCTCTCTCCCTGAAAAGACAGAAAGGAGAGATCAGCTGGACCAACCTTATGCTGGACATCTCGGTCCAAGAATAATACAAGTCCAAATAAGGACATGTGATGCCAACTGAGCACGGTACCTCTAAGGTAAATGTAGTAACTATAGGACATAAAAGGAAGGTTGTTGCTAAGAAGTTAATAGTAATAAACCTAAGAATGACAAGGAAAAGGCCAAGAAACCCAAGGAAAACAAACCATGTTGGTCTTGTGGGCATGTTGGGCACTGGAGTAAGGACTGCCCTACAAAGAAAGCAAAAAAAACCGAGGTGGTAGCGCAAGCGAATGCTGTACTTGGAACTGCAAGTGGGCCTGTAGCGAACATGGTCGTTGGTGAGGCTACGACTTCTGAAACAAATGTTGACCGGTATGTATCCTACAACCCTGTAATATTTTCTACCTATTTGTCAAATGAATGGTTGATAGATACTAGATCTAATGTGCATATTTGTACTGATATTAGTTTATTTGTATCTTATCAATATAGTCATAGCTTGACTGTGAAGATGGGGAATGCTAGTGCCGCTCAAGTACTTGGAATAGGAAACGTGGATATGAAGTTCCTGTTGTGTATATGTGTGTACTTGATGATTTTATTAACAAAACACCTTGGTAGATTTTACTTAGTGAAAAATGTAGCACTCGACGGATAAGGATTATAGTCCCGACGGATAACTCAATATAGTCCCGACGGATGATGATTTATTATCCATCGAGTGAGTAGCTTATGTAACAATAAGTCTGTAGCACATTTCTGCATACACATTATTTAGATTCTATAGTAGTACTCAAGTCATGTTGACTTTAACTAGATATGCAGAATGGGTTGATTAATTGTACATAGATGATGTCTTGTAATTCTGCATAAATGAAATGAAGTCAAGTGTCAGATTGCTACCCGACGGATAAACAACAATGCCATTCGACGGATGATCAACAAGACAAACCGACGGATGATCATGAACTCGACGGATGATCATGAACTCGACGAATAAAGAATTCAAACATCTGTTGACAGTGACAACACAATCACATGCATCGAGTGTATGCAAATGGAATGTGGAAGCATATTCAACTGGGTTTTAGAGAACAAAGAAGCATTTCCATTTCCATGCTATTATGAAGATATTAAAATATGCTGGAATAGAGTAATGAAGTAGCATAGTATTAGACTTGATAATTTTTGTTTTATTATCTTGTCTTATTGCTTTGTAATCTTGGTGATATAAAAACCAAGAAGTAGCAAATAGAACAATCAACTAAGCAACCAAGAGAGAAACATTTTTAAGCTGTATTCTTAGCATTTCTCTACAATCTTAGTTGTTGTCAATTTGTAAGCAGCTGTGAGCTAATTGCTACACAGAGTTCTCTTGATATATTATATATCTCTGGTGGATACATTCAAATCCACCAGAAAGTTTTTAAAGACTTGTGTTTTGATTCATTTCAAGTTATTATTCCGCACTCTGCAAATCAATTCACACTGATATATATATATATATATATATATATATATATATTTAAGTTAGAACAATTTTATTTGAGAAAAAGTTTCAAGAATTCCGTTTAACCCCCCTTCTGTAATTCTTGTTGCATTGTTAAGGGACTAACAATTGGTATCAGAGCAAGCTCTTGATAAACAAAGAGTTTAAAGATCACAACAAAACAACAAGATGAACAAGAAGGATGTTGGAGTCAAGATTCCTTTTCTGTATAAAGATAATTACCATCACTGGAAGGTAAAGATGCATCTTCATTTACTTTCTCAAGATGAGGCCTATGTAGATTGCATAGAAAGAGGCCCTCATGTACCAATGAGAGCTGCAACTGGAAATGAGCCATCTCTCCCCAAGCCAAGGCATGAATGGTCTGACCCTGATATTGAACAAGTCAGGAAAGATAAGAAGGCCATGAATATCCTGTTCAATGGAGTTGATGGTGATATGTTTGACAACATAATCAATTACAAAACTGCCAAGGATGTTTGGGATATTATACAGATTATCTGTGATGGCACTGAGCAAGTTAGATAAAATAAGATGCAGCTACTGATTCAGCAATATGAGCATTTTCATAGTGAAGAAAGTGAGTCTGTCACTGACATCTTTAGTAGGTTTCAAAAACTACTAAATGCTCTGAAGTTGCATGGAAGGGTCTATCAGACAAAAGACTCCAATCTGAAGTTCCTTAGATCTCTTCCAAAGGAATGGAAACCTATGACAGTCTCATTGAGAAATTCTCAAGATTACAAGGAGTTTACCTTGGAGAGACTGTATGGCATCCTGAAAACCTATGAGCTTGAAATAGAGCAAGATGAGAGTATGGAGAAAGGAAAGAAGAAAGGAGGATCCATTGCACTAGTTGCTGAGTTAGAAAAAGAGAAGGAGATGATGATGGAAGCTGTTGAATCAACTTCAAAGGTCTGTGAAAACAAGGGCAAGGGGCTGGCACCAGAAAATGAAGATTCTTTGATCCAAGATGACATGGAAGATATTGATGAACATCTAGCATTTCTTTCCAGAAGATTTTCCAAGCTCAAGTTCAAGAAGAACTTTGGAGCAGCTAAGCCAAATAGAAACATGGTGGATAAATCAAAATTTAAGTGTTTCAAATGTGGCTTGGCAGGGCACTTTGCCAGTGAGTGTAGAAAGTCAGATTCCAACAAAAAGAAGTTTGAGCCTGTGGATTATAAACAGAAATATTTTGAGCTGCTCAAATAAAAGGAAAGGGATTTCATTACACAAGAAAATGACTGGGCTGCAGATGGTCTGGATGAGGATGTCAGCTATGTCAATCTAGCCCTAATGGCCAAGTCTGATGAAACAAAGACAAGTTCTTCAAGTAATCAGGTAATCACCACTAACCTTGCACATTTATCTAAAGCTGAGTGTAATGATGCTATAAATGACATGTCTACAGAATTATATCATTTGCGTGTCACACTTAAGTCTCTCACTAAAGAAAATGCTAAAATCAAAGAAAACAATTTGTTTTTAAGTGAGAGGAATAATGTGCTAGAGTCTCAGTTCATTGAATTTGAAAAATTAAGAATTGAGTGTAAAATTGCTAAGGATGAATTAACTGAGTCCTTGAAGAAAGAAGAGATCTTGAAGAAGCAGTTTGAACGTGAACATGAGGTGATTAAGGCATGGAAAACATCTAGAGATGTTCATGCTCAAATCACCAAAGTTCAAGGGATTGAGTCCTTTTGTGATGCATCCTGGAAGAAGAACAAGGAGAAGCTGGAATCCAATTTGGTGGAAGGATTGCTAACAGATGTAGACTCGACAGATGATGAGGGTCATCCGTCGGATAGCAAAAAGGGTTATCCGTTGAGTGACATAAATTCTCATCCGTCGATTGTGAGCAAGCCTGTGAGTAAAGCCAAGCTTGTCAAGTTAAATGAGAGATATGGATCAGTTTCCAAAAATTTTGTTCCAGGTGAATCTAGTCAAGTGAAGAAGGAGAAGAAGGCTAATGTTGGTCATATGACTGTCAAGCAATTGAGTGACAGACTTGAAAAGATTGAGGTTAAAACAGAGGCTAAAAGGAAAAATAATAGAAATGGTAAAGTAGGGATTAACAAACATAATAACTACACACCTGATAAATATGCTCCTAGAAAAATCTGTGTCAAGTGTGGTAGTGTAAATCATTTGTCTGTTAATTGCAAATCCGCCATGCCTACTTCCAGATCTATGCCACCTCACTTTCCCAACATGAATGCCATGCCTCCTATGCCTATGAATGCTATGTCTACACATAATATGAATGCACAGTTTTCTAATATGCCATTTGCACCTAATCCTTATTATGCTGCATTTAGTATGCCACAAATGCCAATTAGCATGCCTTACTGGAATAACATGTTCACTAATAGCATGCCATTCCCTGTTAATCATAATATGCATGATAATTCTGCTGTAATGAATGGTTTCAAAGGTTCAACTCAAATGACTAAGGATGAATCTGATATCCCCAAGTCAAATGAGATCAAACCTAAGAAACAGAAAAAGAAAGCTAACAAGGCAGGACCCAAGGAAACTTGGGTACCAAAATCAACTTGATTTGATTTTGATGTGTGCAGGGAACAAAAAGAATCTATGGTACTTGGATAGTGGTTGTTCAAGACACATGACTGGTGATTCTACCCTGCTCACAGAGTTCAAGGAGAGAGCTGGACCTAGTATTACTTTTGGAGATGACATCAAGGGTTAGACTGTGGGATATGGCTTGATTTCAAAAGACAATGTCATTATTGAGGAAGTTGCCTTAGTGGATGGTCTCAAGCATAATTTGCTGAGTATCAGCCAGCTTTATGATAAAGGAAATTCAGTAACTTCAACTCAGAAGCCTGTGTTGTGACTAACAAGAGGAGCAACAAAGTGGTTCTCACTGGTGTGAGAAAAGGAAATGTGTACCTAGCTGACTTCAACTCATCAAATGCAGAATCTGTTACTTGTCTTCTCAGCAAAGCAAGTCAGGATGAAAGTTGGTTATGGCACAAGAAGCTATCTGTAACACCCCCAAATCTGGGGTCGGGGATCCGGGTTGTCACGAGTTCCATTTCCCTTAATAACACCCAATCTTAATAAACAATCAACTACTCTGTACTGTGACCCCACAATAAACACACACACCACAAGTTATAGTCTCAGAGATGAATATCCAAAAGTAACACAAGTCATTTTATTCCAAAATTATATGCCATTACACCTTAAAAGGGTTTCTGAATAGATTTACATTTCTTTGCCATTATTACAATTGATAAAGATACATAAGTCTGGTACATCAAAAGTTGAAAGCCTAGCCTATTGGTAGTTCCTACCTCAGCTACAGCGATATCAACGCCTATAGGAAACTGCGGAACGTTTCCTATCCGCTCGCGAATTGGGAGCTGGGTCCTGTTCATCTTTTCTATCTGTTGTTGTGTGATGAAAGAAGAAAGCAAGGGTGAGCAGTAAGCCCACCAAAATAATATGTATAATGATTAACAATATATGAGCCTTCTCATAGTACTCATGAAAGTCTTGGTCAAAAGAAATGGACCAAGTTTGATATCTTAATGCGATGAAGTCGCAAAATATTCAGTATATATACATATATACTTTTCAAAATCTTGGAAGTCCTCTTCCATGCATAATATACACAGAGTTCCAGTTTATAACTGTATAAAACTATCGTTGCAAGGTGATCTCATATATCCAACCTTGTCTCAACGTTTTTCTGAAAATCTTTGTCATGCATAAGATAATCATTAACTAGATATAAGTTTAAAAGATGAAGTTACAAGATACTCCAATATACTTATATCTTTTCCGAATACTACTTGAACTACCACCGTTCAAGTTATAATTAGTTTCAAAAGTTCATCACACTGATGAGACTACAAGATAAGAATTGAATAGATTCAATCTTTGAAATATCATTATAAATAATGAAGTTACGAGATACTTCATTAAGTCCTGATATATATATACACACATATGTATATATATACATTTCATACACTCCTTGAAAACCTCTGTTATGAAAATTATAAACAGAGTTGCAATATCCAATGAATTTGGAAAGGAGAAAACCTTGGCATAAACCTGATATCTTGCTGATCAGGCAAATATACCAATAAGTAACCTTTTCTACTAGTAGATGGATGAATCCCCCACCGGTCATCACCCTGGCCACATAAGGACCTTGTGCTGGACCGCCACCCGGCCTCTTACGCGTTGATGGACTGCCACCCAACCACTTACACTTTGATAGACCGTACCCCGGCCTGTCGCTTATGCCGACTCAATTAGATGGACTTACTTCCCGAACGTTGGGCAAGTAATCAAATTGTTTTCTCAAAACAGCAACCACGTTGCGAATGTAAAATACACCACAGAGCCGGATCCCCAGGTTTTGAGCGAGTATTTAAATCCCCTTTGAAAGGAAGATCTTAAATATAAAAATGAGTTTTGGGGTCCACTCTAACTTTAAAAATCATTTTGAAGACTCGAAAACATTTTTAAGAATGTTTGGAGTACTGCTGATTTATTAAAATAAATCAGTCCCAATATATTTAGAAAATATCTGAATATTATTATTTAAATAATATTCCCATAAAGAATAATCTTTATAAAAATAATTGAAGTAGAAGTTTTAAAACTCATACTTGAAATAGATATTAAATAACCAAAGATATACTTATACGAAAGTATAATCTTTATTTGAATAATCGAAAATAAGTTTGATTATCGAAACATTATTCTTTAATAAAATAAAGAATATTATTAAATAATAAGCGGAGTCATAATACCTCGAATGAATATTATAAATAATATTCATTAAATAAAATAAACGGAGTCATACATCCTCAAAGGAATATCCAATTAATAATCATTAAATAGAATAAACAGAGTCATAAGTCCTCAAATGAATATTCAAATAATATTCATTAAATAAAATAAAGTTATCGAATAAACCTTATTCGATCAATAGTTTTGAAAACTATATCCATATATATATAAATATATATATAATATACTCGGGAACATCGACTCCCGGTTTAGAAATATGTTCACCTTGGGGTCCCCTTTTCTAAGGGTATATGCAAATTACCGCTTATCTCTAGCATAGGTATTATGCAACTAATAAGCATTTGAACCAACAGATATATATCAAGATTACGAAACAGACATGCATATATACCATATCACATGCTCCAATATATCGCAAGAATTTGCTAATAACAATCATGCATTTATCACAAGATAATGCATATACACATATACATCACAACAATAGTATAACGGGTAGAAAACTTGCCTGAGTGCTCCCGGATAGACTTAAGCTTAGAGTGGGTCCGATAACCTATGAACAACAACATAAGTCGGAATTAAACCCCGGTCACTTAAGAAACTAGACTTTAACCATTTAGAGTCCTAACGTTCGCTTTCGCGCTTAACGATTTACTTAAGTCGCTCGAATACCCTCGGCTCCACCATTTTTAATAAATTAACCATTAAGAATTTTAAAGCTATTCTTTCGTGAGTACCTTACCAACTGACTAATCCACTTAACATAATTGTTTCATTCCCCAATTAGTCCTTTAAGGTCTTTAACCTATGTTTCAAAGTAAGGCGAGGGGTAATGATTCGTTCGCGAAACGTCGTTACTTAAAACGGCCGTTTCTCCTAAACCGTACATCGGAATCAAACGAACCACATATCAAAACGAAGCTCGTAACATGAAATATCTAATCATGGCAATGGTCAGAACCTATCAGTGAGTTCACGGGTCCTGATGTTAAGAACAAAAGCAGTCTAAGGTAAATCGGGCATTACGACGGCTATGTTTACGCGATTACCAATATTTATACCACTCCAATTCCTTACCAATTCACTACAAACCACCCAACCATCAACAATACATCAAAAACAACTTAGATCAAGGCAAAGTCAGTCCATAATCTCAAGGTTTTCCAACTTATTCAACCACAAACATGATCTACTAACCATAACTTAAGATTCATTAACCATTAACCAAGATTCATATCCAAAATCACCACAAATCCAACCAAACTATCTAACATACATGGATCTTGCTATACATACATGGATATTTCTATATATACATTAATCCATCCATAAACTCATCAAAACTCAAAGTTCAAACTATAAGTTAAAGGCGAAAGTTGTTTATACCTCCTTGAAGCTTCCTAACACAACCCAAGAGCTTTGAATGCCTAAAAGAACCTTGATCCTTGCTTGTATAACCTTAACATTTCATAAAAATGAAGAAAACTAACATTAGTTCTTGAAAGTTACTATTCATCATCACTTTTGATGATTTTTTTGCCTAGGTTAAGAATGGAATTTGGCTTCCAAACTTCTACCATGCATTCACTAGTAGGTAAGGAAGCTATGGTAATTACCTCGTGATTTTAGAGCAAGAGAAGCTAAGATTTGGTTTTTGAAGAAAACCAACCGAGAGTTTAGGTGGGGAGAAGAAGAAAGCTTGCTTGATTCTTGAATTCTAAAGTTTGTGAAATGATTTGCTTGGCTAGGATTAATCCTTGGTAAATATTTTCCTTTAACTTTAATAAAGTGATGACATCACCTCCATTACATCATCACAAGGACACTTGTCCAAACCTTATGGTTGGATGATGTCACAACCCACTAATCCCATCTGATTAGTGCTTAATTACTTGGCTAATGGTCGTTATCTGTTTTACGGTTCGCTTAGCTTTCGTTCTCGTTTATCGTTTGAGAGATCATACCCGGGATCTTATTACTTGGGTTCCCCTAAACCTTTCTCAATATTTTATATTCCTTTTATGATCCTCTCTTATAATCCTTGAATTTAAATCCTTTTAATCATGTTACCTTATACTCAATTCTTTCGGTATCTGGTGGATTTTCGGGAAAAATCAAAGTGTTCGGATTTGGATTCTGACGATCTTTACATACACTTATATACCACATAGAGTACTAATAATATCTCAGAAGATCAATAAAAGAACCCATACATAGTGTGGTATGAAAAGTTTTCTTATTCAGCATAATCAGCAAAATCACTATTCATAAGGGTTTCAAAAAAATTCCAAAAATTGGGGTTATTACACTATCCCATTTAAACTTCAAGACCATGAATGAACTAGTAAAGAAAGAACTGGTTAGAGGCATTCCTCAAGTGGAGTTTTCTAAGGATGGATTGTGTGATGCCTGTCAAAAAGGAAAGCAGATCAAAACATCATTCAGGAAGAAGCTTGATTTAACAATTGAAGAACCTTTGCAACTGCTACACATGGATTTGTTTGGACCAGTCAATGTGTTGTCCATTTATAGGAAAAGATTTTGACTAGTAATTGTAGATGATTTCTCAAAGTTCTCTTGGACATATTTCCTAAAGTCTAAAGATGAGGCTAGTGAAATCATCATCAATCACATAAGGCAAGTCAATAATCATCCTGATTTCAAAGTAAGAAGAATCAGGAGTGACAATGGAACTGAGTTCAAGAATTCTGCCATGAGAGCATTTTGTGAAGAAAATGGAATTTTGCATGAGTTTTCAGCAGCAAGAACTCCACAACAGAATGGAGTAGTGGAAATGAAGAATATATCACTTATTGAAGCTGCCAGGACAATGCTTGAAGAATCTAAATTATCAACATATTTCTGGGCTGAAGCTGTAAATACTGCATGCTACACTCAGAATATTTCTCTGATTAATCAAGCAAAATGCATGACTCCCTATCAATTGTTCAAGAACAAGAAGCCAATTCTAAATTTTCTTCATGTCTTTGGTTGTAAATGTTATATCTTGAGAAATCAAACTGATCAGAATGGGAAGTTTGATGCGAAAGCAGATGAAGGAATTTTTGTTGAATATGTTGTTGGTAAAGCATATAGAGTCTACAATCTAAGAACCAAACATTGTTATGGAATTAATACATGTTGTGTTTGATGATAAAAAGATTGAAGGACTGCAAGATGGAGACTACCATGAGAGCCTCAAATTTGACAATGTGGAGATGGTTAGTGATGACAGTAATGATGAAAGTGATCAAGAAACAGTATCAAAGGATAATGCAGAAAAATCTACTACCAGTGAAGCACAAAATTCAACATCTGTCGAGTTGCATAATGCTTCATTCATCGAGAGACAATCTGCCTTATCCGTCGGTACTCAAAATTCACCATCCGTCGGGTTATCAAAAGGAGCTGGGAGTCAGGATAGATCACTTACAGAAAGTTCCCCTCTCTCAAATCAAAGATCCATTAACTCAGGGGGAGTTTCTAACAATCAAAACTCAATCACACATCAAGACAACAATGAGGCATCTTCATCTAGAACTAATCTACCTCAACAAAGAAAATGGACAAAAGATCACCCCTTTGAGCTCATCATTGGTGATGTATCTTCTAGAGTTCAAACAAGGAGAGAAACTCAAGAAGAATGTCTGTACAACAGCTTTTTATCAAAGGAAGAACCAAAGAAGGTAGAAGAAGCTTTGTTGGATCCTGATTGGATTTTAGCTATGCAGGAGGAGCTAAACTAATTTGAGAGGAATAAGGTATGGAAGCTGGTGCCCAAGCCTAGAGGAAAGAATCCAATTGACACCAAATGGGTATTCAGAAACAAGATGGATGAAAATGGCATAGTAGTCAGGAACAAAGCTAGATTGGTTGCTAAGGGCTATTGTAAACAAGAAGGAATAGATTTTGATGAAACACTTGCTCCTGTTGCAAGACTTGAAGCCATCAGAATCCTCTTAGCCTATGCAGCCCATGCCAATTTCAAGGTCTATCAAATGGATGTCAAAAGTTCCTTTCTGAATGGAGACTTGGAGGAGGAAGTCTATGTTAGTCACCCTTCTAGTTTTGAAGATCCAATTTTTCCAGAATATGTCTACTATCTTTTGAAAGCACTTTATGGACTGAAGCAAGCACCTAGAGCCTTGTATGACACTTTATCAAAGTTCCTTTTGGAAAATCACTTCACAAGAGGTACTGTAGATAAAACTTTATTCTTTAGAAATGTTAATGGCTCTAGTATACTTGTTCAAATTTATGTAGATGACATTATTTTTGGCTCTATAGATGAAAAACTTTGCAAAAAGTTTGCCAAATTGATGCAGAGTAAGTATGAAATGAGTATGATGGGAGAACTAACTTACTTTCTTGGTTTGCAAGTTAAGCAAGTTAGTGATGGAATATTCATTAGTCAAACTAAATACATTTATGATCTTTTAAAGAAGTTTGATCTAATGGATTGCACATCTGCAAAAACTCCCATGGCCACTGCAACTAAGCTTGAATTAAACACTGCTGAAAAGTCTGTGGATATTTCAAGTTATAGGGGCATGGTTGGCTCACTTCTGTACCTAACAGCTAGTAGGCCAGATATAATATTTGCTACATGTTTATGTGCTAGATTTCAGGCTGATCCTAGAGAATCTCACTTAGTAGCTATTAAGAGAATTTTCAGATATCTCAAGGGAACACCAAAACTTGGCATTTGGTACCCTAGAGATTCTGGTTTTGATCTAACTGGTTATTCAGATGCAGATTATGTAGGCTATAAAATTGATAGAAAAAGTACAACATGAACTTGTCAATTTCTAGGAAATAAGCTTGTGTCCTGGTTCAGTAAAAAAACAAAATTCAGTTTCTACCTCTACAGCTGAAGCTGAATATATTGCTGCTGGCAGTTGCTGTGCACTTATTTTGTGGATGAAAAATCAATTGCTAGACTATGGTATGCAAGTTGAGAGGATTCCTATTTTCTGTGATAACACAAGTGCAATTGCCATCATTGAAAATCCAGTACAACATTCAAGGACAAAGCACATAGACATCAAGTTCCACTTTATAAGGGAACATGTAATGAATGGTACTGTGGAACTACATTTTGTTCCAAGTGAAAAGCAACTTGCAGATATTTTTACCAAGCCACTGGATGAATCCACCTTCTCAAGGTTGGTAAGTGAGTTAGGTATGCTTAATTATTCTTAAATCTTTTTAGATAATTTGCAGATTGTTATGCAGCCAGAAATTTAATTGATTTTTCAGTCTAAGATGGAATTTTGGCTAAGTTAAAATTTACATCTCGACGGATGATCTTTATCCATCGAGTTTGATCATCCGTCGGAATATTTCTTGTAAATAAAAATCAATTATTTTTCTGGAATATTTTATAACTCGACGGATAATAGTTTATCCTCATCCATCGAATTCTCTTAATCTTAGCCGTTAATTTCCTGAGCATTATCCATCGAGTATACTTACAGTGTGTAAGCATAGCACGATGGATAATTGATGGAATTTTTACAGTTTATTTTTTAAACGGCTATTTTAGGCAATTTTCATTGGTTACTTTATTTTACTTTATTATTTTTGACAGTTATTTTTGAGATAGTATAAAAGCTTATTTCATTTCGATTGCTTTTCTTTTATCATTCTCAAATTATCTGCTCTAAATTCTCTCTTTCTCAAAAGCAATTAGCATCTCTATCTCTGCAATTTCCACTCTCTAAAAATGGCACCAGTAGTCAAGATCATGTCATAAACTGGATACATCTATGAGAAGAACAACTTCACGGCTCTAGTGAACAAGGGGATTCAACATTCAAATGACTACCATAAAATGATGGATTTTGTGAAGAACTGCAAACTCAGCTATGCAATGCTAGAATCACCCACCATCTTCTGTAAGGTTGTTGAAGAGATGTGGACTACTGCTTCATACAACTCGACAGATAAGACCATCACACTCACCATTAAAGGTAAGGAATTCTGTATTAATAGTGATGTTATCAGAGCATGTTTCAAGATTCTTGATAATACTGTGACCTCACCACACACAGACACTGATATAGTTAATATGCTTAATTCCATGAACTATGCTCTTTCTACTTCTAAGTTAAGTGACATTAGGAGATTGGGTCTTAGGAAGGAATGGAGTTTCGTGTGTGATGTAGTGACCAAGGTCTTTTCTGGTAAAATCAGTAATTTTGATTCTGTCAAAATTTCCATGCTTAACTTGCTTTACATGCTAGTTACAGATAAGTTCTTTAATTTCAGTAATCTTGTTTTGTTTGAGTTGGGATTTAGGAGAGTTGAATAAGAGGGGTAAAATGTTTATTGTAACGCCCCCAAATCCGGGGTCAGAGGATTTGGTCGTCACGATAAAACCTCAATCCAAATTAACATGTTAAATCAATAAATAAATGCCAGCGGAAGATATTTAGCATAAATGACCCAACTAATCCAAGATCTTTTAAGGTTACAGTTTTAGAAACAAGATATCCAAATTCCACAAATAAATTTTCTCTTTCTTTTAACACTCTTTTCAACAAATCTCAATCTCAAAGCTAAACCCCCTAGTATAACTTCGAAGATAAGTATACTAGGCCCAACTATAAAATAACATATTTATAATATAATATAAATAAATTTACATAATAAAACTTATACTAGCCCGCAAACCCTGGACCAACCACCTTCCAAGAGCTTCTTCTTTGCTTCCTTAAATTACGCAGCTAAACAGCGCAAGCTAATCCTCACTGGAGGTTAAATTTAAAAACATGCAAGTATGAGCGGAAGAAATGCTCAGCAAGATCATTATAACGAATATAGGGTCGTTTTGATATAAAACCGACATCTGCATTAGAGCAGAACATTTCAAAATCATAATTGCTGAATCATAAAATTTTAGTTGAGGAATCCCATAATTGATTCCTTAATTGTATTCAAAATCATTTTGATATTTTTGAGCGAAATGCTTCAGCAATACCTTAAATCTTGACGAGAATAAAACTTGTAAAACAGTGTTTACGGAAATATCGTAAACCACAATAACATGAAACAATGATTATGGATTGAATCATAAACTTTACTCAAAATCGATCTCTTGAAATTAATACTTATTTTGCTGTCATATCAAATTAGATATCAATACGAACTTTGATGCTCACAATATTCCATACTGAAGTCAACATCAATCATCTATATTAATACCACCTTTGATATTTAACAACAACATAAGTATCAGCAAAATCAGAAACTGAATCAAAACCATAATTCACTTTTAATCCAAAACAGAATCAATACTTTTAATCCAAAACAGAATCAGTTGATAAATCATTTATTCTATGATTATCAAAATAATTTAGAAAACCATATTTTAGATTGGAACCAATAACATTTCATGTTGTTCCCGATGATCAGTCGCGAAACAACACCGGTATCCCGCATCCATACCGTAAATATAGGTACTACCCGTATCCCGAAGACATATGGTACCTATAGGGCACCAGAAAAGGCATAACTAGCCTTGAAAGATATTACAGCTGGACCGATATCTCGATCACCTACGCTGTAACCAATAACCAGTAACCAGTAACCATTCTAACCTTAAAAACCTTTTTATTGAAAAAGGAGCCGAATCCTTCGACATCATAAATAATTTTTATTCCCCATTCACTTGGGCAGGAATACTCGCAACAAAATCATATTTCTCAAAATCCAAAACATTTATAAATCCGGTAATTTGATAAGTAAAATCACATAGCTATTCTGAACATAGAATAGCAGAAGAATACTTATATAAACAGAATCATTTAATTCGGCGATATGTAAAACAGTTATCTATTCCGAACTGAGAATAGGGAAAACAATACTTGCATAATGGGATTCAAAATAAATATCACTTGAACAATAAGTGATGATAGGGATACTTGCATAATATGATTCGAAATAAACGTCACTTGAACGATAAGTGATGTCAGGGGTACTTGCCTTTGGATTTTAGTAGTTAGTCACACTCGCAATTACGAATCTATCCTTTTCAACACTTCACCGATAAGCTGCTCCTGCTACTGCTAAAAGCCAGATATCTAATTCCATTATATCTCATTCTTATCCAACACCCTGTCCTGATCACTCGAATGATCCGTATCT
This sequence comes from Apium graveolens, assembly GCF_009905375.1. NCBI lineage: Eukaryota > Viridiplantae > Streptophyta > Magnoliopsida > Apiales > Apiaceae > Apium > Apium graveolens. The sequence continues at coordinate 147,388,728 of NC_133656.1, read as the reverse complement.
ATAATTAAAAGATATAGCTTTAATCGCCTAAACGATAATCACTCGACGAACTATGCGTCAAAAGCCTATCGTCTACCCATACGATAGCCTACACATAAATATAACAGACAAACACATGACCCTAGATCCACATACACACATAATTCACATAGCACATAAGCACATAACTCATGTATCACATAATTCATATCACATACGACTCAGTTCATCAAAAGGTTCGACTCGGTACGTTTAAAACTGAAATCGGGTCAAAAATATGATTTATCGATCAGTAATCAAGTCAGAATGACTCGTAAAATAAGAGACCTTTCGAAACAAAAGGATTTGGGTCTCGAAAGTATTTTTATTGAAAGCAGAATATTTTTTCTGAGTCTGGAGGCGTTCGTTTCGTATTAAACGGACGAACGGTTTATTTATTACGAATTTTTGAATATTTTTCGGAATAAAAATTGGACTCTGAATCATTTAATAATTATAGGGATCGAACACCCAAAAATAATTTTATAAGACTTATCGAGCCTGGAAAATAATTTAAAATAATATTTTAAAGCTCAAAACTATTTTTCAGAATTTTTAAATCCATTTTAAATAATTAAATCTAATTAAATAATCAATTAAAATTAATTAATAACTAATTAATTAATTAATTAATATTTAAATTAATTGACTAATTAAATAATTAATTATCAACTAAAATTAATTAACTAAATAATTTGGATTTTTTTTGAATTAAAATAAATTTTCAGAATTAAAATAATGATTTTTAGAATAAAAGAAAATAATTTTTAAAACTAAAAACTGAATTTTGATTTATTTTTAAAACAAATTCTGCACAAACAGATTTTAGACTATTGAATTGGGAGAAATAGAATCAAATGTGGGTCGAAACCGGGTCAGGCAATCGGGTTATCGGGTCGCCAAGAACACGAAGAACTCGCCGAAAAAATTGCAGAATCCGGCGAGTTTGTCGAATCCGGCGAACACGATCGACCCCTAAACTAACTCGGATTTCACCCAAATTCGACACCTCCCTACTCAGTGCACTACCAGCAACAATAATACCACCACAAAACCTACGAACGCGCAGCTGCTGTCCGAATCCGGCTACAACATCCATTAAAACCGACGAGTTGAAGAAAATTTCGGCGAACTACTTAACTTAGTCAAATCGGAACTAAAATCAACGAAATAAGGACGAAAACGAAGCTTGTACTACATAGAATCATTCCCATAACTCCATATCAGCCATCAATTCCTCAACATTTCAGAAAATCGAATATAAAAACTATCAAAAACAAGAACTCGAACTTAGTAATCCCGAACTCGAATAATTCAAACAAAGATATAAATCGATTCAATAATCCATTCTAAAGCTTATTATAATCTCAGAAACAATCAAAACTCAACAAAAATCAAAAATCGATTTCGAGCTTCAAGAACACAAAATTCGATTTTGTGAAATACCTCACCTCAGATTCTGAAAATGATATCAAAAGAAAGAGCTTGAAACAAGGATCGTTTTGATTACTAGAATGTATGATTTGGTTCCTTGAATCGTTCGAAATCATCAACCAAAGATTCTGCAGAAATTTTCACCCCCAAACCAATGTTCTTGAATATTGATTTTCTGAATTTTTTTAATGAAAATAAATAAAATGGAAATTCTGCAGCTATTTATATTTTCTGGAAAATAAATTCCCAAAATCAATTTTGGGGTATTTTTATTCCCATAATTAAAATAATTAAGCCCCAAAATAATAATTACAGAAAACAATTTTAAAAATGATAAAATACAAAATTTGTATCGAAATTCCCCAAAATTGTGAATAATTCGGAAATGCAGAAATCCTGGGTAATTAAAATACGATTGATTTTATAAAAATAAAAACACGAATTTTGTGGGCTTCGATGTCCCGTTAGGGTCCCGGTCCGTTTATTTTTGAAAATCAGAAACGATACCTAAATTAACAGAAAACCCCGAAAACATATAAAATACAATTAATTTCACATAAAACGAGATAAAACGAAAAACGTAAATAAACACACGTCCAAATTACAGATCTATTCACATAAACGCATCTCAAACACGTAACAAGTATCTTATTGGATCATATCGGATCCGAAAATAGATTACTTAGCCACTAAGTAACTATAAAAACGATATAATTTAATACCATATTTGGATAATTATCAAAATTGGGCTTCTTATAAAACACCATATACGAAAATAATATAAAAATATCCCGTCTCTCGAAAATACGGATTTTGTTGTTTTATCGAAACGATTATAGTATTGAAAATTTTGCGCCGGGAAGCGTACGGGTCAAACCGTAATCCGGATTGAAAAAGTCAAAACGCGAAAATTGTCCGGAATTACCAGATTAGGTAAGGAAGGAGTTTTTTGAAGAGTTTCGGGTTATAAAAACATAAAAACAGTTGAAGTTGGACGATTCCCGGCTTTATAAAATAATTTTATAATTATTCAGAAAATAATTAATAAATCCATAAATCAATATAAAATTATATAACACTCCAAAAATTACCAGAAAAATACCCCAATTATCTATATTTTATTATGGACATATAATAATTAGAATACTCAAAGAATATCACATATAAATATCCAAAACATCAACTCCAATTACCAGATAATTCACCAAAATTCACATAAAATCACATAAATAATTCCAAATAATAATAATAATAATAATTGAAAATACGGAATATTATATTTATTATGCTAGATTTTTCATGATGTTAGCTAACCACCTCTCTGAGGAAATTGTACTTGAGAACCCAAACAACAAATTAGATTGTTGGGTTCAAGAGAGAAGAAATATTGCAGATTTGAACAAGGCAAATCATCATAGGGAAGTGCCACTATTCTATTTCCCTGTAATGGAAGCACCTCAGGTAAGTGAGGTAAGTTCATTTGTCCCTACTATTCCAACCTCACAAATTTCTTTGAATTCTAGTGGAGCAATGACAACTGTGTCAATGACCCAACAGTTGCCTACCCAAGTTACTAAATCATCAAAAATTTCAAAATCCAAATCAAAGAAAGCCCCCTCTGGTATCTCTCAAAAGATGCCAGTTACAAAATCTACCAAAATCAAAGAGGGGAGTGTGAAGGTAGGTAAGGTAGGTGAGGGCCTGTAATATCCCAAATACGGGGTCAAGATTTGGTGTCACTGAACAGTCTTTACATAAAATAAAAGAATATTCAATTAACCCCTTGAATCCGGATCGTTTACAGGTTATGGTATGAAACAAGAATCTAATCTTCTACAACTTACAACAACTAAAATACAAATGAGAATACCTTTGTCCTAATGTTCTTGTCATATTCCACTAACTTCTTCAACCTCTCGCAGCGGAGATTTCTCTAACTTCTGCTGTCTATCAAAGCTATTCACTTTTATCCTTATCTGTTTCTGGCAGAAATAAGAATTTACAAAGAAAGAGTGAGCCAAAAATCCCCAGCAAGTATATAATTTGAGTTTCAAATATTAATACCAAAGGAAAAACTTCCGGACAAAATCTTAAGACAATTTTAAACAATCCTATTTATTTGAGTGAGTGAGCGAATAAACGTTGGCTGTCACCAGCCTTTAACTCTACCCAAAAGTGACAAGCGATTCCCCGATTCTTCTCCTGAATCAGGGTTTTGTCCGGTTTTGAAGTCATAAAACCTTTCGAGAGAGAATGCCGTTAATGGCGATCAACAATAAATTAGACTGGACACTAGTTTGCATCTATATCCTGCTGATAAGTTAGGATACAGTGCAGATCTATACCTACATGTATAGATCCAGTCGGGTCCCCAGGCACTACGGCCCATCTCAAGGCACCGGTTATGTCCCGGTCCTTAGGATTAAGTAAAACTCAATCCCCAAAATATCATTATCCAGCCCGTGGAGTATTTTGATATCAAATCATTTTGAATTCAAAACATCCTAATTCAGGGTTCGTAAATAACCCGAAAGAATGGGTATTTTCTCAAGAGAGCAATCGAAATATAGGAACAATAATGAAAAGAATATACATAACAAGAGTAATTGCAGCGAAATATAAAACATTTAACTATTCTGAACTTAGAATAGGATCAAAGAAATAATTGCAATATTTTAAAAGAAAAATCAGGAATACTTGGAGTATTTAAAAGAAAGTTCGGGTATACTTGCAGTATTTAAAAGAAAGTTCGGGAATACTTGCAGTATTTAAAAAGAAAGTTCAGGAATACTTGCCTCAATAAGCTTTAATCACTATTACTAGTTGACTTTGATTCGACTTGATCGCTCGGCCTTATCGTCAAACGACTATCCCATTCTGGATACGATCCCAACATTCAGGCCCTTCAATTGGAACCTCGTTGACCTTGACATCTAATCACTAGATCGTTCCTAATCCGATGTCGGTACTCGGGTTTTCCGTCTAGGACCTACATGGTTAAAATATCCTAATTCAGATAATCGTTTCGCTTAAGCTCAACTTAATACCACTATCACCTCTACCCATGTGATTTCATATTCCAACTTATATTTATAGGTATTACTAACATACACATAACAATTAGGGTTCACATCTTCCAGATTCGGTTCGGTATTTATTTCCGGAGAATACGTATATTTGTTATTTTGAAAATAAGGTGATCGATTATCCATAAAATATCTTGTCATCTCACGTAAGTAGGTTTCATAACATTCAATTATATATTCTCGTTCGACGTCTCCGATAATTACAGGTTACGTTCCCGTATTTTTGGAATCAGTTTCCCGAAAATCGGGCAGCGTCTCCTTTGTTTATCTGCCTACCCGTCGAACAATTCGACGTCCATCACAATCAACAGTAACAACAATCACAATACGATCTAGTCCATAATCCTATCCACCAACATAATTCACTTTATTAATTATTATTATTCATTTTCGTTTCGAAATTTATTTTACACTAATTTTAATTTTATTTGTTAATAACTTAGGACTCAGAATTAATCATCATTGTCCACCGTCGGCTCGCCGAAACTCATTACCGACGGCGATAAAATTCGCGGGTTTTCGATTATATCAAACATCCTTCGCGAATTTCATCGATTAAATAATATAATACTCGTATGAAATTTATTTATTTCACAGAATCAATCAGATAATTTTTCTGCAAGGAAAATTAAAATATTAATTTTTCTCAAACATTCGAAGCCAACTAACACAGAACCGGGACTAAATAACAATCGGCCCAACACAGAGCAGGGTGACGCGTATACACGCGCCACGCCGCCAGACCTCACCGGAATCCGGGAGGCGGCAACGGAAAAGAACGGGCAGCCAGTACAAAACAGAACATAGAGGTAACACAACAGTTGCATAACACACACACACACATATACAAGGACCAGACACACACAGATGGCAACACACGCGCCTCCACCTCGCCGGAACGGCGAAGGGCGGCGACGCAGATGTAAGAAACAGGGCGAAACAGGGGCAATAAGCGAAATTACCGAATACAGAACCACGAGCAACTCGGAATCGAGTTGTGATAAGAGAAAACGAACAAGGATGGAGGCGACAACGGTTTGCCGTGAAGAAAAGAGGAGAGAGACACAACAGAGACTGGTGAGAAAGAGATAAGGGAGAGACAATCGTGTATATCTGGGTTTGGGTATTAGTTTTTTTTTATTATTATCTCGTTGTTTTAATTACGTTCTTATTCGTTCCCTCGCAAATTAACGAGGCAGTTGCACGTCAATTTTGTCAAAAAAATTTACAAATTACATATAACTATTCAGAATATTCAAAAGTTGACAAAAATAAAAATTTTATGATTTTGAATCATTTTTGGAACTTCCACCAACCCGTATTTTAATGAATTTAGGAATAAATACGTGAGTAAATCAAAGCCAGAAAATTACCGGGATAATTTTAAAATTCTTAAAATATTTAAAAGTTAATAAAATAAAAATTTCATAATTTTTGAAACATTCTAGAATTAAATACTGATTTTACAATTAACTGCAATTCAGAAAATCATTTAAAAATAATGAACCAGTAAAATATTAATTTCTAAATTTTATAAATTCCTAAAAATAATATATAAAATTATAAAACAAAAAAAAAAATTTAGGAGCAATTTAAGCATTATGAGAATAAATATTCAATAAAATCATTTTAAAATGAATTAAATTCATACAGCTCGATAATTAATTATAAAATTAATCTTCGCGTCCAACAAATCATAAACAATTGATATTACAGCAACACATAGCTGACAGATCCATCACATATTTTATTTATTGAATAATCTAATAATTACACTTACATACCGGATCCGAAAATATGTTACTTAGCCGCTAAGTAACTAAAATGACGATACGATTTTAATACCAGAATTGGATAATTATCAAAACAGAGACTCTTATAAAATACTTTATACGAAAATGAGGTAATAATATCTCGCCTTTTGGGAGTACGGATTTTTATCGATATATAAAATGATTTGCGTATCGAAAATTTCACACCGGGACTCGTACAGGTCAAACCGTACCCCGGATCGAGAAAGTCAAAACATAAAAAGTGTTCAGAATTATCAGATTAGGTTAGGAAGAAGTTTTCGGAAGAGTTTCGGGTTGTAAAAACGCAAAAACGATTGAAGTGGAACGATTTCTGATTCTAAAAAGTAATTCTATAATTATGTAAAAATAATCATTATTAATTCTATAAATCCTTATGAAATCATATGATAATCCAAAAATTACCAAAAAATACCAAAATTATCTAAATTTAATTCTGGATAATTGAAAATTAAAATATCCCAATTTTATTAGATATAAACATCCAAATATTATTATCCATCATCAAATTATTCACCAAAATTCACATAAAAATCACATAATAATTATTGATTGATAAAAATAATTACATATTATTTCCCAAACGTTACAGGGACAGGGTGAACATAAAAGAAACCCTAAGAATAAGGATGGAGAGTTGAGTGGTTCCCAGCCTAGCCACACTGCAGTTTCCCAACAAATTGCAGTGATTAATAAGGATAAAGCTCATTTCTAGTTGTATCCTCCCAAAAGGATGTGGCTATTGAACAAAGCTCTCAGCCAAGAGCACATGCCAAAAGGGCAAGAGATACTAGCTCACCCCAAACTTATGCCAGAAAGAAGAAATCCAAAACCTTTGGGGATGCATAGGGTTCACACACTGTGCAAACTGGTGCTAAAGACACAGTCACTGTGTGACGGCCTCAACCCCGGGTCAGGAGTTGACGTTACTAACAAAATGAAACTACAACTATAATACAACTAACTTACTTTATTTCAATATAAACAACTCTTCCACAAGATATTTTCCAGGTTCAAGTATAATTTAGGTTACCCACTTATTACAAACCAACTTATTAAAAGCAACCTGTCATGACTATTATTCTACAGCAACTCACAGACCATACTTGGTCAGACACAACCCACTCAGAGGAGTTCAATACAGGAGGAACTGGAAACTGGCCCTTACTAAGTCAGCAACATCTCCTAGGCATCTGCAATACAAAAATATACAAACATATTTTCAAGAGTGAGCAATCAACCGCTCAGCAGTACCACTATATGAATATTAAATAAAACAGTTTATAATATACAATTGTAGGAACATAAATCACAACTTGTTAGTAGAAAAACAAGTAAAACAAGCGTAAACAGATGAAATCTGATGAACTTTTGAAAACTGGATCTTAATAGCTAGCATGCTCTCCAAAACATTTTATTAACTGTGCTTTGTAAATACCAGAGTTAAATTTTAGCATGCTACTTTCATTTTCAAATCATCCGTCCCATCGCGGGACCCATAAAACTATTTGTTCCGTTATGGGAACCATAAAACTTGTCCCATCACAGGACCCATAAAACTTGTTCCTCTCCGGGAACCTCAAAATCACTTGCTCAGATATAAAAGTATTGGATGATCCCTGGTGAGACAGCTGATCAGGCTATCTCCATAGGATAACTCTAGCCTGGCTATCCTATGAAAACTTGTTCCAGAACTCAGAGACTAGCTAGGTCCCTGTCATACTCGGCTGGTGGTTATAATAAGGTGCGCAACCATTTCGCCTCTTACGCTAACTTCCAGGCCATTACGGGCCTCCTGCGCACACTCATCCAATTATCTGATCATTTTATCCAGTTTTCCAAATCACTTACCTATCTCTTGTCAAAACAATTATAACACAACACATTTTGCAAAACATTTTCATTTTATTCAAAATTTAGAGATAGGTATTTCAGAAGTTACTTTTCCCCCAAAACACAAGTTAAAAAAACAATTTGAAACCCAGGGGATACGTAACTTAAATCGTTCTGTTCCACTACGAGAATAAAACAACATTATATTCATATATGCTGAACCATAAAGATATGGTCAGGGGTACTTCCCTTAATACGCTTTAACATTAATTTCTGACTGGCTTTGCACCGACCGTGATGCTAAGGATTTCGACTGGAACCCAAACCGGAGGAGAAAGGGGAAGGAAGGATAAGGATTTAAGAGAAATCAGGGGAAAAAAGAATAAATCAAGAGATGGAGGGGATTACAGCGAAGAGGAAGAGAGATTGGAAGAATGGAGGAGAAAGAAATTGGGGATTAGACTATAAAGATCGAGATATTTATTCAATTCCATTATTCTGTAAAAATCTAAATTTACACCGGAATATATCGATTTTACGAGTAATTTACGGGTTGGAATAACCCGGAAAATTAACCGAACAACTGAAAAATTCTCGGAACAAATAAAAGTTAATAAAACAAAATTTTCAAAATTTTCAAGTTATTTTTAGAACGCACAACGGACCCGCATTTATCAATTAAACGAATCAACGCACGGGTGAGATTAATCTCAAAAATTCCCAAAATAATTTTAAAATTCTCGGAATATTCCAAACTTAAAGAAATATGAGTTTCATAATTTTTAAAGAATTTTGGAATTAAATACGGATTTAACAAATAATTGCAATCAGAAAATCATATATGGCTAAATAATTGATGAAATATTGATTTCTCAATTTTAAAAACTCCAAAAATAATTAATAAAATTATGAAGACATAAAAATGATTTTAGAGATAATCCCCATATTTATGAAAATAAATCTTGAATAAAATCACCTTTAAATACAAAAATAAAACAACACAGCTTCACAACTAATTACACAATTAATACACGAACACCAACGATTACATAATTAATTAAAATATTAACAAAAATAATATCCAGCTGAAAGAACCCACAAACATATTTTGTTTATGTAATTATTTAATAATTACACCTTTAAACAAAATAAAGATATACGAGTCGTTATATCCTTCCCCTCTTAAAAAGATTCTGTCCTCAGAATCTGATCTAATTAAACAAATAAGGATATTTGTCAAGCATATCCGACTCTAACTCCCAAGTGGACCTTCCATTCGAGGATTCCGCCACAGTACTTTAACTATGGGAATAGACTTATTTCTAAGAACTCGCTCTTTACGATCTAGGATCTGGATCGGCCGTTCCACATAGGACAATTCTGGTTGAAGCTCGATCGGTTCATATTCAATAACTTGGTTCGAATCGGGATATAATGCTTCAGCATGGACACGTGGAATACATTGTGGATATGTTGTAATTGCGGTGGCAATGCCAATTCATAGGCAACTTTACCAACTTTCCTTAATATTTCAAAATGTCCGATATATCTAGGACTTAACTTGCCTTTTTGCCCAAATCTAACCAATCCTTTCCAGGGCGACACTTTTAGTAACACCAACGATCCTATTTCTATATCCACGTCTTTTCGATGAAGGTCTGCGTTCTTTTTTTGTCTATCTTGAGCTGCTTCTAACCTTTTTCGAATCAATATAATTGCGTCCTTGGTCTGTTGAACCAACTCAGGGCCTAATAATTTTTTTTCTCCTACTTCATCCCAATAGAGAGGGGACCTACACTTACGTCCATACAGGGCTTCGTAGGGCGGCATTCCTATACTGGCATGATAACTGTTATTATAAGAAAACTCGATCAGCGACAAGTGCTTGTCCCAGTTTCCTTTAAAATCCAAAGCACAAACCCTTAACATATCTTCTATCGTCTGAATGGTTCTTTCACTTTGGCCATCTGTCTGGGGATGGTAGGCAGTACTCATTTTCAATTTAGTCCCTAAACATTCCTGGAATTTCGTCCAAAATCTGGAATTAAATCTTGGATCTCGATCAGACACGATTGAAACAGGTACTCCATGCTTGGTCACAATTTCATCCAAATATAATTTGACTAGCCTGTCCAAAGAATACTTTTCATTGATCGGAAGGAAATGTGCAGACTTGGTCAATCTATCAATAATTACCCAAATCGTATCATGGTTCGATTTCGTCTTTGGTAGTCCTACTACAAAATCCATCGCGATTTCCTCCCATTTCCACCGTGGAATCTCCAAAGGTTGCAACAATCCACTTGGTCTTTGATGTTCCGCCTTCACTGTCTGGCATACATGGCATTTGTGAACCCAATTTGCAATTTCCTTTTTCATTCCTGGCCACCAAAAGTTCGTCTTCAAATATTGGTACATCTTAGTGCTTCCCGGGTGAATAGAAAACTTGGAATTATGAGCTTCCCGCAATATCTCATTCCTTAGTTACGTCACATTGGGAATCCATATACTCGAGGAAAACCTATACATACCCTTGCTATCCTTTTGTGTGCAAAGTTCTTCTCCAGTTAAACTATCTAATCTTTGATCCATCATTTCTTCCTGACACTTCCTAATCTTATCTATCAATTCCGGCTGAAAAGTGATCTCATACAATTTTCCTATATTTTCGTCTGGCACTTGAACTTCAATTTCCAGCTTTTCCAATTCTTTGGCGAGTTCCTCAGAAACTTTGATTGCATTCAACCTTTCCTTCTTGCTCAGGGCATCTGCCACTACATTGGCCTTGCCTGGATGGTAATTAATGGAACAATCATAATCCTTAACCAGTTCTAGCCATATCCATTGTCGCATGTTTAGATCCTTCTGGGTGAATATATACTTTAAACTTCTATGATCCGTGTAAATCTCACATTTTTCTCCGTATAAGTAATGTCTCCACAGCTTCAACGCGAACACGATCACTGCTAACTCCAGATCATATAATGGATACTTTTGCTCATGAGGTTTTAATTGTCTGGAAGCGTAGGCAATGAATTTATCATGTTGCATTAATACACAACCCGAACCTTTCAAGGAAGCGTCACTATAGATTACAAAGTTTCCTATCTCATCTGGCAATGCTAGTACTGGAGCTGTTACTAATCTCCTCTTCTAATCTTAGAAGCTTTCCTCACACTTTTCTGTCCAAATAAAATTCTCATTCTTCCTGGTCAGTCTGGTCAATGGAGTCGCAATCTTGGCAAAATCCTTTACAAATCTTCGATAATAACCTGCTAACCCGAGAAAACTTCTAACTTCTGTTGGGGTCTTTGGTTGTTCCCACTTGGATATGGCCTCAATCTTTACGGGATCCACTTTAATTCCATCTTTTCCTACTACATGACCTAAGAATTGAACTTCATCCAGCCAAAATTCGCACTTCGAAAACTTAGCGTACAATTGCTTTTCTCTTAGCCTTTGTAGGGCAATCCTCAGATGATTAGTATGATCTTCTCTAGTCTTTGAATAAATGAGGATGTCATCAATAAATACAATCACAAACTTATCCAAGTATTCTTTATACACCCGGTTCATTAAATCCATGAAGGTAGCTGGTGCATTGGTCAATCCAAATGATATCACTAAGAACTCATAATGTCCATATCGGGTTCTGAATGCAGTCCTTGGTATGTCTTCAGGCTTAATCTTTAACTGATGGTAGCCCGATCTCAAGTTAATCTTCGAGAAACAACACGCTCCCTTAAGTTGGTCAAACAGGTCATCTATCCTTGGTAGAGGATATTTATTTTTAATGGTCAACTTGTTTAACTCCCGATAGTCGATACACAATCTCATACTTCCATCCTTCTTTTTTACGAATAGTACTGGAGCACCCCACGAAGATACACTTGGCCTAATCACGCCTTTGTCCAATAATTCCTGGAGTTGCTTAGCTAGTTCTTTCATTTCAACTGGAGCCATGCGATAAGGAGCCTTTGAAACCGGTTCTGCTCCGGGAACTAAGTCTATGGAAAACTCAATCTCACAATCTGGTGAAAATCCGAGCAATTCATCTGGAAAAATGTCTGGGAATTCCCTTACTATTGGAATCTTGTCTAGGTCAAGTACTCCTTTCTCCATGTCTACCACATGTGCTAAGTAAGCTTCGCATCCTTGTCTTAACAATTTCTTTGTCTGTAATATCGAGAGAAATTTCTTTTCTTGTCTTTGTCCTTGATAAGTCACCTTAATATTATCCTCGGTAACCATCAAAATTTTCTTCTTCTTACAATCAATGTTATCCTTATACTGGGACAACCAATCCATTCCTAAAATTCACGTCGAACTCTCCTAGCTCGAAGGGTATTAGATCAGCCAAAAAAGAGTTCCCATGGATTCCAATTGATACTTAGGGCAAAACTGACTCACTGAAACTCTATCCTGATTGGCTACTTCTATAGTCAAAGGTTCAGCCAAATTTTCTAACATTAAATCCATTTTAACCACACAATCCTTTGATATAAAAGACTTAGATGCTCCTGAATCAAATAAAACTTTAACAGGTACGGAGTTGAGAGAGAGCGTACCTACTACTACGTCCGAGTCCTGAGCATTGGACCTTTTTGTCATTTTGAAAGTTCTGGCTTTAGCTGTGCTGGATGTCGGTCCTTGAGATGCAGTACCTTGAGTAGCTGTCGTACACCTCCGAGCAACATGTCCCACCTTCCCACAGTTGTAGCAAGTAACTGTGGGTTTCTCTGAATTGCATTCCGATGCGTAATGACCCGTTTGATGGCATTTGAAGCACTGAACATCCCTTTTGCATGGGCCACTATGTCTTTTCCCACATACCTTACAATTTATTACCGAGTTTGATGACTGAGCTGGAGTGGAGGCAACTGAGGTGGCAGCAGACCTAGCCTGAGGAAAATTCTGTCTTCTGAATCTTTTATTTTCGTTCTGGCCAAACCTCTTCTGAAACCTTTGACTGGATCCTCCTGGATTCGTTTCACCAATGATGCTTTCAGATTTCCGCTTCTTATCACCCTTTTCCTTGGCAGCCAACTTCTGATCACTTTCAATTACTAAAGCGGCTTGAACTACAAAGGGATATGTCTTAAGCTGCAAGGCTTCAACCCCACTGCGAATTTCTGGCTTCAGTCCCTGCTGGAACCTCTTCGCTTTCTGAGCTTCAGTACTCACATACATAGGCATCAATCGGGCCAATTATGTAAACTTAGCCTCGTACTCGACCACACTCTTTTCATCCTGCTTCAACTCCAAAAACTCAACCTCCAACTGATTCTGCAAACAATCCAAAAAATACTTTTCCAGAAACAATTCTGTAAACCTGGCCCAAGAGACAGGACCTTCTTCTTCCAAGGCACGAGTGGATTCCCACCAATAATTTGCTTCACCCTTGAGAAAATAACTCACATAGTCCGATCTAAGATTATCACTTACCTGCGTTAGGGTGAAAGCTTTCTTCATTTCCTTTAGCCAAATTCTGGCATCAACTGGGTGTACCTCGCCCTTAAACTCTGGGGGCTTTACCGACTGAAAAGATTTAAAACTCACAGTTTGGTTCACTTCTCTTTGCTGAGGTTGCTGCTGAAGCTACAGCTGTTGCTGTTGAATTTGTTGTTGCTGCTGCTGTATGAACTGCTGCCGTTGTTGCTGTTGTTGTAGAAATTGCTGCTGCTGCTGCTGAAATTGTTCTTGCTGCTGAGCCATTTGATTAGACTGTTGGCGCAACAAATCTAGCAACTCACCCATAACTAGGCCCCCTTCATAAGATCTATTAGAGGAATTGGATGGGATATTCTTCTTGGGCGGCATTCTCCTGAAACATAGCAAATGATTTTTAGTTTAAAAGAATTGCCCCCGGGTAGCAACATTTTCATGTGCCAAGAGAATGCTACCGCAATAAAATATTCCCACCCTCATTGAGTTGGGGTCCGACTGTAATGAGTGGCTAGATTTAACATGAAAAGTGTTCAAAATTATCAAATTAGGTTAGGAAGGAGTTTTCGGAAGAGTTTCGGGTTGTAAAAACGCAAAAATGATTGAAGTGGAATGATTTCTAATTCTAAAAAGTAATTCTATAATTATGTAAAAATAATCATTATTAATTCTATAAATCCATATAAAATCATATGATAATCCAAAAATTACCAGAAAAATACCAAAATTATTTAGATTTAATTCTGGATAATTGGAAATTAAAATATCCCAATTTTATCAGAAATAAACATCCAAATATTATTATCCATCATCAAATAATTCACCAAAATTCACATAAAAATCACATAATAATTATTGATTGATAAAAATAATTACATATTATTTCCCAGACGTTACAGGGACAAGGTGAACATAAAAGAAACCCTAAGAATAAGGATGGAGAGTTGAGTGGTTCCCAGCCTAACCACACTGCAGTTTCCCAACAAACTACAGTGATTAATAAGGATAAAAACTCATTTCTAGTTGCATCCTCCCAAAAGGATGGGGCTATTGAACAAAGCTCTCAGCCAAGAGCACAAGCCAAAAGGGCAAGGGACACTAGCTCACCCCAAACTTATGCCAGAAAGAAGAAATCCAAAACCTTTGGGGATGCACAGGGTTCACACACTGTGCAAACTGGTGCTAAAGACACAGTCACTGTGTGACGGCCTCAACGCCGGGTCAGGAGTTGACGTTACTAACAAAATGAAACTACAACTATAATACAACTAACTTACTTTATTTCAATATAAAAACTCTTCCACAAGATCTTTTCCAGGTTCAAGTATAATTTAGGTTACACACTTATTACAAACCAACTTATTAAAAGCAACCTGTCATGACTATTATTCTACAGCAACTCACAGACCATACTTGGTCAGACACAATCCACTCAGAGGACTTCAATACAGGAGGAACTGGAAACTGGCCCTTACTAAGTCAGCAACATCTCCTAGGCATCTGCAATACGAAAATATACAAACATATTTGCAAGAGTGAGCGATCAACCGCTCAGCAGTACCACTATATGAATACTAATTAAAACAGTTTATATTATACAATTGTAGGAACAGAAATCACAACTTGTTAGTAGAAAATAAGTAAAACAAGCGTAAATAGATGAAACCTAATGAACTGTTGAAAATTGGATCTTAATAGCTAGCATGCTCTCTAAAACATTTTATTAACTGTGTTGTGTAAATACCAGAGTTAAATTTTAGCATGCTACTTTCATTTTCAAATCATCCGTCCCATCGCGGGACCCATTAAACTATTTATTCCGTTACGGGAACCATAAAACTTGTCCCATCACAGGACCCATAAAACTTGTTCCTCTCCGGGAACCTCAAACACTTGCTCAGATATAAAAGTATTGGATGATCCCTGGTGAGACAGCTGATCAGGCTATCTCCATAGGATAACTCTATCCTGGCTATCCTATAAAAACTTGTTCCGGAACTCAAAGACTAGCTAGGTCCCTGTCACGCTGGGCTGGTGGTTATAATAGGGTGCGCAACCACTTCGCCTCTTACGCTAACTTCCAGGCCATTATGGGCCTCCTGCGCACACTCATCCAATTATCTGATCATTTTTATCCAGTTTTCCAAATCACTTACCTATCTCTTGTCAAAACAATTATAACACAACACATTTTCCAAAACATTTTCATTTTATTCAAAACTTAGAGATAGGTGTTTCAGAAGTTACTTTTCCCCCAAAACACAAGTTAACAAAACAATTTGAAATCCAGGGGATACGTAACTTAAATCATACTATTCCACTACGAGAATAAAACAACATTATATTCATATATGCTGAACCATAAAGATATGGTCAGGGGTACTTGCCTTAATACGCTTTAACACTAATTTCTGACTGGCTTTGCACCGACCGTGATGCTAAGGATTTCGACTGGAACCCAAACCGAAGGAGAAAGGGGAACGAGGGATAAGGATTTAAGAGAAATCAGGGGAAAGAATAAATCAAGAGAGGGAGGGGATTGCAGCGAAGAGGAAGAGAGATTGGAAGACTGGAGGAGAAAGAAATTGGGGATTAGACGATAAAGATCGAGATATTTATTCAATTCCATTATTCTGTAAAAATCTAAATTTACACCGGAATATATCGATTTTATGAGTAATTTACGGGTTGGAATAACCCGGAAAATTAACTGAACAACTGAAAAATTCTTGGAACAAATAAAAGTTAATAAAACAAAATTTTCAAGTCATTTTTAGAACGCACAACGGTCCCGCATTTATCAATTAAACGAATCAACGCACGGGTGAGATTAATCTCAAAAATTCCCAAAATAATTTTAAAATTCTCGGAATATTCCAAACTTAAAGAAATATGAGTTTCATAATTTTTAAAGAATTTTGGAATTAAATATGGATTTAACAAATAATTGCAATCAGAAAATCATATATGGCTAAATAATTGATGAAATATAGATTTCTCAATTTTAAAAACTCCCAAAAATAATTAATAAAATTATGAAGCCATAAAAATGATTTTAGAGATAATCCCCATATTTATGAAATAAATCTTGAATAGAATCACCTTTAAATACAAAAACAAAACAACACAGCTTCACAACTAATTACACAATTAATACACGAACACCAACGATTACATAATTAATTAAAATATTAACAAAAATAATATCCAGCTGACAGAACCCACAAACATATTTTGTTTATGTAATTATTTAATAATTACACCTTTAAACAATATAAAAATATACGAGTCGTTATACACTGCACCTTCACAAATTCAGCTTGATGTGGCTCCAATAAATATGGAGTCAACCAAAATCATTAGTTATAGAAGCACCTCAAACACCAAATTCTCCCATAAAATCTCTGGATATGGACATGATCAACACATCAATTTCTGATTCCCCTTCTTTAACTTTGTTGGGGAAGCCAAAATCTATTGCAAGTGAGCATCATCTTTTGGATGATTTGTTGGCTCACTTGCCAATTCTTTCAGTAACTG
Source organism: Apium graveolens (assembly GCF_009905375.1). Classification (NCBI taxonomy): domain Eukaryota; kingdom Viridiplantae; phylum Streptophyta; class Magnoliopsida; order Apiales; family Apiaceae; genus Apium; species Apium graveolens. The sequence continues at coordinate 147,371,561 of NC_133656.1, read as the reverse complement.
TTGAAACATCTGTGCCCAAAATCACATCAATCAGCACAGAGTCCACAATAGTTTCAATTCCAATTTCATTCATTTCTACTCTCTCGATGGATATTGCTCATCCGTCGAGTAGTGATTGTATCTCGACGGATAAGCTTAACAGCATTTATCCGTCATATAGTCAAACTGCTAACCTGATGGATATTCCTTATCCGTCGGGTGTCTCTGCACAACTTCAAATTTTATCTATTATCTCTAGTGCAGAAGACTTAGTGGTTGTACAGTCACTCTTAGGATTGAGGTAAGGGAGTGTTATGAGTGATAGTCTGGGTTGCTCCCAGGAAAAAGGAGAGAAAAAGAGTGAAAATATGCAATCCATTTCTTCAGGATTGGCAAAAGAGAGTGATAGGAGTCCCACCTTAGATGGTGAAGGTGAGGGTGTGAGGGTGGGAAGCCAGGGTGAGACCCTGATGCAACAAAAGAGAGAACACGAGAGAAATGCAGGTAGAGGAGCAATAAGGATGGATGTCATTGCCAGTGAGTTAATGAATGTCCAGGATGCAGATATGGAGGGACTATCTCAGCAATCTCAAGCTGTTATAGATTCCACCTCTCTTGATGCTGAGGCATTTACTCACCCTGTTCCAGCTTATCAACTTCTAGCTGAACAGGGCAATGACAATGCAGAAAGGATGCTCAATTTGGTGCATACCACTCAGTCAATGCTAAGAGCTAAGAATGCTATCACAGCTTTGCCCTCTACAGCTGGTGATGTTGATTATGAGACTGGTGGTTCAGCAGATTTCTTTGGAGATGAAGGTGGAGATAGTGAAGAAGAGCCATTGGACATAGGGGAGAAGTAGGTTCCAGTTCAAGATCAGGCATGCCATCATGGGCATTTTCAAAACATTGTGATGAACACTACTTCAAGACTACCCTGATCCAATTCATAAATCAGACAAATTCTGCTCTTCAAACCACTACAAATGCCAACACCAAGAAGCTCCTTCAAGCACATCTTGCTTCTCTGCAACTACAACAGATTCAAGGCTTCCAACATGCTAGAGATGTCAACACCATCAAGGGTGATATTGATGAGATGAAAAAGGCTAATTCTGACAAGATGGACTCTAAGCTTCCAGAAGCTACAATGCTTGACATCAAATGACAACTAAGGAAAAATTCTGATCTTGCCACAAAAATAGATGCTTTAGATACAAGAATGTCAGTTATGGAAGCATCTCTAACAACCATTCATCTTCATCAAGCTCAACAAACAGACTTGCTTCAGAAACTGGTGGCTGCACAAACCTCCTCTTCTACTCAACTTGATGATAACAAAAAGGGGGAGAAAGGACCAAGTGAGGGGTAGAAGTTTCAAATTCAAATCAGTAAAGTAATTGTGCCTACAATTGCTTTCATCAAGCCACCAGTAACAGACATTATTGATCTGATCAATGCAGCAGTAGCCAATTTAAGAGAAGCTGAAAAAGAGCAGTTGAAGCCAATCAACTGGGAGAAAATTGATGAGGACATACAAAAGAAGTTTGGGCTAGTAAAGGAGCCAGTAAAGTCATCCATTCATCACTCTCAAGTCAAGCAGATCTCTGTGAATGAAATGAGCATGAACTATCTGGAAAGAGGACAACCATCCTGCATTAAATCTTCAAAGGCTGAAATTATTCTGAAGCCAAGGGTGAACTATCCAAAATCATCATTCAAGAATCCTTTGGATATAGTATATGAGACACCTAAGCCTGATGAGAAGAAGCTTCTGTTAAGATCAATTGCCTTCTACAAGGATCCAGCTGATTCAGCTTTAAAAAGGAGAATTGCTAAAGTTTTCAGAAATGGGAAAGAAATTTGTGTGGTGGCTGGACATCCTCAATTTTCTCAAGCAAAGAGAGAAGAAAAATCAAGATTGAAGTAGGAAAAGAAGCAAGCTATTCTAAATGCCAAAAAGGCTAAGCAAAAGAAAGAGCAAGTTGCTATCTTGGCCAAGCTACAAGCTTTGAAACCAACACAACAGATTCCTGCTCAGCCATCTGAAATCACTGAATCTCAAGATCCAAAGAAGCAAGTTGAATCATAACAGAAGAAATCTCAGAAATACAAGGAATTGGACAAAAGAACCACAAGGAAATTGAACTTTGTTGGTAAGGAATTGGAGGATCAGTTTCCCAAGGAATCCACTCCAACTACAAGTCAAGCATCAAGACCCTCAGTGGTATTTGAAGACATCAAGGTGGTGGATCCTTACAGGAATATTCATGGTGAACCTATTGTGCCTAAGGATGAATCAATAGACTGGGAGAGCCTACCAATTCCTGACTTCAATTTGCCAATCCTTAACAAGCCAAAGAGAACAAAGTCAAGAGCAGTCAAGAAAGTAAAGTTGTCACCTCTTAAATCCAAATCTCTAGTCAAAGCTCAATCTAAAGTCAACAAGGGAGATTACATGTACTTGTGTGACATCAAGGAATTCTCTGATCTAAATCTCTATCTAGATGAACTAGAAGAAGTGAGAGGGATTGATGCATACAGAAATTTACCTGAAAGGTTAGTTTTCAAGTACAAGGGAGGAAAGGAGATTCAATGGCCACTTCAAAGGATCCTTCAAGAAAGCCAAGCTGTACTGGTAAAGGTTTATTCATCTTTCAAGAAGAACTTTGGGTTCAATGTAACTGCAAGAAGATTGGTTCTAAAGAAAATTGAAGAACTAAGGAGTATCAGAGCTAAAGATGCACTCTCAAAGACTCTAATTATTCCTTACACAGGGAGAAGAGTACATCTAAGGCCCTACTGGCTGATGGAGTTCATGGATGACAAAGAAGTTAGAAGATTTTTCTGATTAGAAGACCAATTGAGCATCTCTAGCAATGAGACTCTCTTGGAGATGCAAGAAAGGCTAAATCTCTCAGAATCTAATGAACTGAAATTCCACAGATAGCTCCAAAATCAGATAGAAGAAAACAACAGAAAGCTTGAAAAGAGATCCAGACCTTCAAGGAACTAGATAAATCTGCTTAGGCTAGAGGAGCACCTTGAAAATGACTGTGAGCTAAACTTTGTACATTTTGTTAAATGATGCACTTTACAGTTTTATCTACTTACTTTCAAAGTTGTATTTTTAGGGTGTTTTGTTATCATCAAGTTTCTCTTAATTTATGGCTACAATTCCAGTAGACATAAATTGGGGGAGATTGTTGTGTACTTGATGATTTCATTAACAAAACACCTTGGTAGATTTTACTTAGTGAAAAATGTAGCACTCGATGGATAAGGATTATAGTCGCGACGGATAACTCAATATAGTCCCGGCGGATGATGATTTGTTATCCATCGAGTGAGTAGCTTATGTAACAATAAGTCTGTAGCACATTTCTGCATACACATTGTTTAGATTCTTCTGTAGTACTCAAGTCATGTCGAATTTAACTAGATATACAGAATAGGTTGATTAATTGTATATAGATGATGTCTTGTAATTCTGCATAAATGAAATGAAGTCAAGTGCCAGATTGCTACCCGACGGATAAACAACAATGCCATTCGACGGATGATCAACAAGACAAACCGACGGATGATCATGAACTCGACGGATGATCATGAACTCGACGGATAAAGAATTCAAACATCTGTTGATAGTGATAACACAGTCACATGCGTCGAGTGTATGCAAATGGAATGTGGAAGCCTATTCAACTGAGTTTTAGAGAACAAAGAAGCATTACCATTTCCATGCTATTATGAAGATATTCAAAGATGCTATAATAGAGTAATGAAGTAGCATAGTATTAGACTTGATAGTTTTTGTTTTATTATCTTGTCTTATTGCTTTGTAATCTTGGTGATATAAAAACCAAGAAGTAGCAAATAGAACAATCAACTAAGCAACCAAGAGAGAAACATTTGTAAGCTGTATTCTTAGCATTTCTCTACAATCTTAGTTGTTGTCAATTTGTAAGCAGCTGTGAGCTAATTGCTACACAGAGTTCTCTTGATATATTATATATCTCTGGTGGATACATTCAAATCCACCAGAAAGTTTTTAAAGACTTGTGTTTTTAATTACTTGTGTTTTGATTCATTTCAAGTTATTATTCCGCACTCTGCAAATCAATTCACACTGATATATATATATATATATATATATATTTAAGTTAGAACAATTTTATTTGAGAAAAAGTTTTAAGAATTCCATTCAACCCCCCTTCTGTAATTCTTGTTGCATTGTTAAGGGACTAACAGTTCCCTTCAGGACGTATACTATCTCTGACTAGAGTGCATCATGTTCTCGACATGCGTAGAAATATAATAAGTGGAAGTTGGTTAGTTTCTAGTGGTTTTGAAATTTCTTTCAAGTGTAATAAAGTAGTTCTTATTCATACTGGTACATTTTTTGGCATGGGTTACCTGTCAAATGGTTTATTTGTTATTAATGCTGAACCCGTTTTGAGGAATTTGAATAATAATATAATTCCTTATGTTAGTTGTATTGAATCCTTAAATATATGGAATGCTAGACTAGGTCACTTAAACTTTGGTGCTCTTTAGAATATGATGAACTTAAAGTTGATTTTAAAACATACCATAGAAAAGAATTCTAAATGTCAAGTATGTGTGTCTGCTAAACAAATAAGGAAACCTTTTCATAACATTGTTAGGGATTCAAACTTTTTAGATTTAGTACACACTGATATTTGTGAATTTGGTGGTGTGTTGACCAAGGACCAGTTTAGATACTTCGTTACTTTTATAGATGATAGTAGTAGATATTGTTATGTTTTATTTAGACATAAGGATGAAGCACTTAGTAAATTCATTATATATAAAACTAAAGTAGAAAAACAAACTAGTAAGGTACTTAAACGATTGAGATCTGATAGAGGTGATGAGTATACGAGTAACGCTTTTAATGAATTTTGTGCAAACAATGGTATAGTTCATGAGGTTACTCCACCATACACACTTGAGTCCAATGGGGTTGCTGAGCGCATGAACTGAACATTTAAAGATATGATTAATAGTATTCTTATTAACTCTGGGTTGCCTAAATACATGTGGGGAGAGGCTCTAAATACTGTATGCCATATTTTGAATAGAGTCCCTCTGAAACACATGGATAAGACACCTTTGGAGTTATGGAAAGGCAGTATGACTAGTCTTAAGTATCTTCGAGATGCTACATTCTTTGAGGATGTCTATCCTATGAAGACTGGAATACCTGAAATGACTTTTAAGGAAGATCCTACTCACACATCAAGTTCTATTTCTGATCATGTGGAAAAGATGACAAATGTGGGGGAGGAACCTAGTAGTAGCTCTATTCCTAAGGAAGTAGAAGAGCTAAGGAGAAGTAAGCGTGCAAAGGTAGTTGAGGATTTTGGAGGTGATTTTATCACTTAAAATATCGAGGACGAACATTTATCTTTCCGACAAGCTATGGATTCTTCGGAGTCTAGGCATTGGAAGGGCGCTGTGAAGAGTGAAATTGACTCTATTGTTTCTAATGGAACATGGGTGTTGGTTGATCTCCCTCCTGGGTGTTCTAGTTCGGGTACAAATGGGTCTTTAAAAGTAAGTTGAACCCTGACAGCTCAATAGATAAGTACAAAGCTAGACTGGTAGCTAAGGGTTTTAAGTAGAAGGAAGGAATTGATTACTTTGATACATACTCTCCGGTTGCAAGGATGGTAACAATACGAATGCTTATAGCATTAGCTTCCGTCCATGGTCTTATCATCCATTAGATGGATGTAAAGACCATTTTTCTTCATGGTGAACTTGAAGAAGAGATTTATATGGACCATCCTGAGGGATTTATTGCATCTGGCAATGAAAGGAAAGTATGTAAGTTGATCAAGTCCATCCATGGCTTGAAACAAGCTCCCAGGGATTGGTATAAAAAGTTTGATGAAACTGTATTGCTGTTCAGTTATATGATTAATGAAAGTGACAAGTGTGTCTACACCAAAGTTAAAGGCAGTGAATGTGTTATCTTGTGCCTATATGTGGATGACATCTTATTGTTTAGAACCAATATCGAGATTATTAATCAGATAAAAGAATTCTTGAAAAGGCATTTTGAAACGAAGGATATGGGTGAGGCTAGTGTGATTCTTGGAATCAAACTGATTCAGTCAGCTGAGGGAATAACCTTGACTCAATCTCATTATATAGAGAAATCTATACTTGAGAAATATGGTTATTCACAGTGTAGAATCGCTAGTACACCTTATGATTCTAAAGTTGCCCTTGTCAAGAATACTTCAGGAGTGCCCGTGTCTCAGTTAAGGTATTCTCAGATCATTGAGAGTTTGCAGTATTCAGCTAACTATACTAGACCAAATATTTCATATTCTGTGTCTAAGTTGGCTAGATATACAAGCTGTCCAAACAGAACTCATTGTGATGCTCTTGACAGAGTACTTAGATATCTAAAAGGCACAATGTACCTTAGTTTACACTACAGGAGATTTCTTGGTATGCTTGAAGGGTACAGTGATGCAAGTTGGATAGCTAAGAAGTCTAGTTCTAATGGAGTGACTGGATATGTGTTCACCTTGGAAGGTGGAGCAATATCCTGGAAGTCAAGCAGCAAGACTCTAGTGACTCGGTCTATATTTGAGGTAAGTTGTGTGCACTTGATGTCACAGGGACGGAGGCAGAATGGTTACACAGACTTATATCTGTAATACCTGTAGTAAGAAGACCGCTTCCTGCTATTGCTATTCACTGTGATAGTCGAACAACTATTGAGAAGATTAGCAGTAAAAAGCATAATGCTAAAGCTAAGAGACACATCCAAGTTAGACTTAAGTCTATAAGGGGTTTAGTGACTGATAGGATTATAGCTATAGAGTTTATAGGAACTCAGAATAATATAGTTGATCCTTTGACTAAAGGAGTGGAACCTGCAGTGGTCCTCAAGTCAAGGTTGGGGACGGGACTGTCAACCCATCATAATTCATCAACAGTGGGAACCCAATACACATGAGAGGAGATCCCTCGAAGTGTATTCAATGTGGTAATAACAAGCTGTAATGATGAATTGGTAGTACCTTTGCTACATTGATGATATTGTTGTATCTGAGTCTATCCCCTGTAAACCTAGAAGGTATTGATACTGCTAGAAAAGTAAGAGTGTTAAAACTCTGAATGGGATCAAGTAATTTGATGAGATAGAGGTAGTATATCTCTGGAGATGCCCAGCTAAGCGATTGTAATTGTGTGGTCGCAATTAGAGGAAAGGGTTATTCCTTGAAGCATTCAACGAACATGATCGAGACAAGACCATTAATGTCTCAAAGCCGTAGATTGGCACCATAGTCGTTGACTTGTCGTCTCTATGGAACATGGTTATACTAAACGGATTAAGATTCAAGGTGAAACATTCCATCTGAATCCGGTAGCCATTAAAGTAGAGGACTTAGGAGGGTTCAAACCCGCAAGGGTACCGACTCTGAAAAACAAGTCATGATGAAAAACCTAATCGCATTTTTGTATGAATTTGTGGGGGATTGTTAGAAAAATGGATTTTAGATCATAATTTTTATTATGTTCTTGATGATAATCCTAAAATCTAATGACTGGAAGTTGTTCCATAATATGTGAACTTAAACTTTCATGGATGGTTTAAGAATTTTTCTTAATGAAATCCATAAAGAATTAGAGTTGAAACTAGTAGCTTGTAAAAGCTTGAAATGGAGAATGTGTCATTTGTCCCATAGTGAAAATAAATAAAGTGAGGATTTTATTTATTTGTGATTTAATTTTTTAATTAGAATTAATTTATCAACCGAGCTGGGTTATTATTTCTGTTGGGCTTGATCACTTTGTAAGTGGGCCGAGTCAGATTCAATGAATCTGGACATGTAACTGATAGTATTTATTCATAATTGAAAACAATAAAACTGATTTAATGTGTGGATTAAATACAAAAACTGTTACATTTTATTTAAATTCAAAATCAGCAGTTTTGATTTATGTATTAAATGAGCAGTTTTGATTTCTGATATTAAAGTCTATTAATGTCAGGGTGGTCAGTTACACTTAGCCTCTACTATAAATGGAGGCCTAAGTTGTTGATAAAATACACCACATGTACATTCTCTTCTTCAAGAGCAGTCGGGGCTTCGAATAAGGCCTGGCGACTCAGCTGATTACTTTCTTGTTGTATTATACCTGTTGGCTACCATTGTTTTCTGCTTGTTTATCACTGTGTTAAAGCTATGGTTACTGGTGCGCTTTCGTTTCTTTCTTTGTTCTTTGTGTTACTGATTTGCATGCTGTTTACCTACATATTTTATTTTGTTAACTGTTATCTTGGCCTTGGCTTGTTAAATATGTTATATAACTGCCTCTATGTTGCTATAATAGTCAATATTTCCAACAAGTTTCGTTCTTTACTTAATTATTATTACAAGTTATCGCGAAATGATGACACTATGGAACAACTGTGTTATTATGCAAAGAAAAACTCTAATAGTAATACCTGATATCAAATACTGATAATAAACTCTAATAGTTTATATACTGATATCATCAATTTCTTCTAAAAATCTCCCCCAACTTATGCATTATATAATTATGTACAAGTTCTAATTGACGATGTCAAAACTATCTAAACCCAGAAATCAATTAAACATATACATTCTTACAATCAGTGGTTATTAGACTTTAACTTCAGTTTTGAACTCTAACACAGTCTTCAGCTTCTTCAAGGAACTTCTTTAATAGATTTTCTTCCATAACATCCAAGTACCATTGCATCCTTTATTTTATATCTTTTAGCTCATATGTAGATTTATCATTTTGGTAGATGGCTGTCCCGAGGTCATGTAGTTTTGAATTCCCCAGAGATAAATCATCCAGTTCCAGAAATCCAATCTTCTTTCCATCAGGATTAAATGTAAAGACTTCTCTTCCCAGATACTTAATCACTTTGGCTCCTCCAGTAGGCATATCAACAATATATTATATTTCATTAATGTACTTTGGAATGTAGTTTTACTTGTAAGTCAACCCTCTTTGCTTCAACTATATTAAGTTCTTAAAAAATGCAGACCATCTAGCAATTACAAAGTTGTTTACCTTGAGAATTGTAGCAACAAATTCCAACTTCTGCCATGGTTTATATTTTATCTGCTCTTGTGTCAACCTCAACCTCTTCCCAGATTCCAGAAAATAAATCAGTTTTCTCCAATAAAATCAATAATAATTTGTAATTATATGATCTTTTGCAAATCTTCAAGCATCACATTATCTCCCATTTATGTTAGATTTCCATATTTCCTTTGAATTAAAACATCAGCTATAAATGGATCAGCACTTAACCTACCCCGACCACTTGTGATTCCAGGTCTTCTAGCATGAGAACTCCCACTGTAAATCTTCTTTAATATTTCAGAGGAATCTCTTTTAGGTGCAGGCTTCTTGCTTCCCCATAACAACTTCCTATTCTCTTCAAAAGTAAGCTTTGACATATCAGAATTTATGTTCTCAGAATCAGGATTTGTTGTCTCAGCTTGAATTGGGTTTGAATTATCAACAACTCAGAGGTTGTTATTGGTTGAACATCAACATTTGTCTTCTCATTAAATTAAGCATTTTCAGAGGTTAATTTCAGTTTATTAGCCCAATCAGCTCCATAAATTGTTTTTCTTTTATGAGCTTGACTGACTTCTTCTTCAACTCTTTCTTCAGTATCAAAAGCTTGAGCTACTATATAGACTGGATCTATCAGTATTTGAGGTTTGGATGCTTTAGATACTGATTTCCTCTTAGCAGCTTTAACTTTAGGCTTGTACTTCTCTTTCCCCTTATGTCTCATGTCAGCATTTAAGATTGCTTGGGACCTGAGAGGTCTTTCAGCATCTTCTTGACTCACCTCCCTTATGACTACCCCTTTGGTTGGTCTGTTTGAAAGATCATCTTCATAAGGTAATTGAGAGATAACATCATCAGTATTTTTTTTCCTCATGGATTTGAATTCTTCCTCCAATTGCCTAAGCTGTTCAAGATCAACTCCATGATTTTCTTTCTCGAAGATTCTTCTACTCACCTCAGAATCGAATGCCTGAATCTTTGGGTCCTTGTAAAAAAGAGTTGTCTTTTTACCTTTAACTTCAGAGTTTGTAGATACTGACTTGCTTCTGCACCAACTTCTATCTCCAGAATGCCTTGGTCATCATCAACATTTGTGACTTTTAGAGGTTATTGAGTTGTTGTACTAGTCATAGTCAGTTCTCTAGATTGTACTCTCCTTTCATACCTCCAACTTCCTCTACCTTGTCTAGATTAAAACCTAGTGGCTTTTGATGATCCACTTGTCCCAACTAGCTCTTCACCTCTCCTTTTCATAATGTCCTTCTGTCCCCCCTTATACCCTCCATCATGATTTTCATCAATCGCATATTTCAATTTTAGCTACTTGCATTTAGATTTATCAACATTCGCCCCCTTTTTGGCATCATCACCAAGCAGAAGGGAAATAATCAGCTTCATTGAAGTTTGTACTTTAGTAAGTTGCCCAGACATCTGTTTCTGATTTTCCTCCAATCTAGCCTGATTGACTTCAATTTGAGTTTGTCCGTAAAAAAATAGGTGCAATCTGCTTCTGATTTTTTTTATTAACAGCCAACTTGGATGCAAGAAAAGGCTCTCTGATTTGATTAATTTGAGAAGTAGTAGATTCGTGAGAAGTATGTAAAGATCTGACCAAAAGAGTAGATGCTTTTAGATGAATAAGCATGTCAGGATTCTGAATTGTCTTTTCAGTTATTTCCAAATGATTGAAATCATAGTTCTTGGATGTAGGATAGTCAACATCCTTCTATTTTGCATTCCAGACATTATCAAAGAACTCCTAATTTTTCTTAGCATCTCTCTCCTTTAACTTTTGTTACCTCATATGAGTGGGCATATCTTCTGGGAAGAATAGTTGATCTAGATTCTCCTCATAATCTAGAATAACATTAAGATTTGAAGATTCAACCTCTTCACTGTCATTAGATTCTGACTCATGAACAGATTCCTCATCAGTAACTGGTTCTTGAACTATCTGCTGAACTTCAACTCCGATTTCAACATTAAAGATATAATCAGAAATTGGTGTTGTATGTGATCCAACTGCCTCAGAAACTACCATGCTAGCAACATTTAACTCCACATCTTCAAGAATAGTAGACATGTGAGGTGGAGCTTCAGTATTTATCTCCAGTATCTCAATTCCTGTCGAGTGCTGTGGTGACCCTGCTATGGATAGATCTTCATGAATGGATTGTTGTGCATCTGCATCATCAGCAACAACTGGGAGAATAACAGGTGATGGATTGATAGAGTGAGTGGACTGCAGGAAAGTATCAGTACTTAGACCTGCAGGGAGATTATAAGCACTTGGTACATCAGAGTTTAACCGAGGGACTACAGACTATTGTTCAACATCTATTTCTTTTGTACTATGTGCACCTGCAAAATATAACAAGTAATACCTAATCTCTGTATTCTTTTAAATTAGTCTCACTACTCTTCACAACACACAGCTCATAAATTTTAATAGTTAAAGTTTCCTTACAAGGATTACTAAATCCCGACTCTCATCCACCTCTCCTTTTGCCAAGAAGGATCCTGCCTCTCTTTAATTCTATTTTTCTCTAAATCTTTTCTCTCATTCTCACATGAAAGGCTCTGATAATTTTGTCCTACATAAATAAGAGGTGGCCTAAGAAAGGTTATCTGTTGTTATACAACTAGAGGTAGTCCTTAAATAAAGGTCTAGATATAATCATACCAACAAGATTTATAACATGATAGATAAATGCTGATAAGACAAAATTAGTATTTTAAATAAATGCTGATAAAGTGAAATCATTATTTATACATTGTGATTCTGAAGACTCAGCTTCTTTGAAGACATCCAATGGTGGTAGTGATAAGATATCAGTAGATGGTGGTGAAATATGAATCCTACCTTCATCATCTACAACCAATATCACTGCTTCAGGAGTTAAGCCTTCATTATAACTTTGATGCAATGGTTCTTGTGGGGCTGGAGATTCAGAAGTTGCTGGATGACTTTGACATTCAGGTTCTTGTGTACTCCTCTCCTTAGATTGAATTTCTAACTCCTGTGTTTTTTCATGTTTGAAACCAGCTCTATGCTTAGAAGTATGCTTCTTAATAGAATGACAAAAATCTTTAATCTTTGCAACTTCAGCTGTGAGCTTAGCAGATTCTTCACCATGCCATTGTTGAATGGACTTTTCAGCAAGAGGCTCTATTCTTTCAATATCCGCTGCACTATTTTGAAGTGCAGGTTCTTGTGTGATATGATCAGAATTGGTAGCTGATGTATCCCTTAAGATACAGGTTCTTGTGTGCTTGATCCATGAAAAATACCTTCCCTTTGTAGCCTCTTGACACTCTATTCTACTTGCTCATGAGTAATTTCTCTCACTCTTTTCCTTCACTGCTTCACTGGAGAATTAGACAATTCCACAGGTACATCAAAATTTGTCTGGAAATTAGAATTTAGAGTTGATGCACTTTGTGTCTCCTCAGTAATTTATTTCTTAATCTTGATCAGATTTTGAGCATAGTAGGCTTTTTCTAGCTTCCTTTTCCTTGTCCTTGGGCTTGTACCAGTTTCATCAGTACTACTGGCACTTGGAACAACATCAGTAGTTGTCCCCTTATCAGTTGGTGGAACAACTGGTCTTGAAGAAAAATCAAAATTTAAGCTTGGAAATTTTGAAGATAAGGTAACATTTCCTCATCATCATCTGATTTTAATCCTGTAAGCACAAGCTTCCTTCTTATAGATTCTAAAGGTTTAGAAGATTGAAGAACTTGTGTTGCATCAGCCTTTGATTTGGCTACATCAGTATTTGTAGCACCTGATCTACTACCATCTTGGGGTTTCTCAAATAGAGCCTCAACTCTGGCAACCATCATAAGTTTCTTCCTTTTTTACAACAGGTGTCTTTTGAGAGGCACCTGAGGTGGTTTGTGTTTGTGTGTATATTTGAGTTATTGTGCTGGGATGAGCTACAAGGGGATTCTCAATGGTGATTTCCTGCAGTCGAGCACTCTGCTTGTTGGCCAAACCATAAGTCATATCAAGCCTTACAATGAGCAAGTTCCCAGCAACCAATGACAACCTCAAAGGAACTAAATCCTCTTTCTTTTCATCTTGTGAAATGAGATTAGAAAAAGCCCTTTTTGTAAGCTTAAATACTGACACAATTTGATCATCATGGTGGTGCCAAGTTTGTTACGAACAACTACACTGCTATCCTGGACAATAATGGGATAAATATTGATTTTCATATCTTCCAAGATTTCTTGAGGACTAGTGAAGTTGGGTATGCTCTCACAGCTCCAACGACTGTTTTTGGAGATCAAGTTCTTGCCTTATGGAGGACTGGTCTATATGATAATGGAGGTGATGCAGGCACTCCAAGAATCATTTTTGAGTTTGATGCCAAGCAGAGGGTAGTAACTCCTCAGACTATTAGAGATTCTCTTCATCTCCCTACTCGCAATTCTTATTCAGCAATATATGGAGATGCTGCGATGAGGAGATTTTTCAATCAGATTGGATATGATAAAGAAATGAAGAACCTTGGTCAACTAGAGAGGAATGGGCTAGGGAAGGAATAAAATTTCTTCTTTGATTGCATTACAAGGGCATTCAACAATAAATGCACCAATTTTGATGTCGTTCCAATAATGACACAGCAAATTGGGTACTCTCTAATTCATGGTACAAATTATGATTTTGGTAGAGTTGTTTTACAATTTATAGGGGATAGATTCAAAGCTGATAGGAATATAATATATTATGCTCGATTTTGTCAGTTGATTTTTAATGTCTGTTTTCTTGATACCCCAATCCTTGCTAACCAAATTGTGTCAGTTTTTAAGCTCACCAAGAGAGCTTTCTCTGATCTTATTTCTAAAGATTCAGAAAAGGTTTCTCTAGCTCCTTTGAGGTTTCCAGTAATTGTCAAGGACTTGTTAATTGCAAGGCTTAATCAACAAAGTGCTAAGCTGCAGGCAATAACAGATGATAACCCACCTGCAGCTAACCCAAACACTACAACCCAAACACTTCCTCAAACACAATCCACCTCAGGGGCCTCCAAAAGACACCTGTTGTAAAAAGGAAGAAATCAACAAAAGCTGATGCTAGGGTTATTATTTCAAATGAGAACCCATAGGACATTATTGTCTAGTCTGCTAGGCCTTATGGTCAAAGAGCAAGTGCTGCAAATGCTGATGTAGCAGAAAAAGGGGTTCAGTTCAAGCTTCTCATTCTTCTTAGCCTTCAGAAATTGTTAAGAGAAAGCTTGTTATTGATGTGTCAGAATCAGATGATGAGGACAATGTTACATTATCTTCTAAATTCAAGAAATTAAATCCTGATTCTACTCAGAGTCCAATTGTATTATCAAATAATGAGGGTGGTGATGCTCTTTAAACTTATTCGAGCCCGAGACTAAAGATCAAGAAGAAGAGATTGGTCAAATCTGTTAGTGTTTGTGCCATAGAGACAACACTATGATGTTTTAGTTTAAGACATTTGGATTATTAATGTTTATGTTCTATCGATTATTCCTTTATAATTTATTAATTCTTAATTTACTGTGATATAAATGTTAGATTAATAAATGTCCTTAGAATATGATATGCAATTCTATATCGCTAAGTACGTGACTTAGAAATGAGATTATGATAATATTATCAATATTCCTAAAGGTCCCTAGTCGAGTATTATTATTATAGGACAATAATAATGCATTAAAACTGGTGTGTTTGTTGACTGATGATCATATCTCATTGATCATAGGTACAGTGATACTAAAGTAAAAAACACAGGCATATGTAAATGTACATGGACCTGGACAGACCCGATGCAACATCCGGGAAATATCGTATAATTATTTGTATCAATATATGATTATTATGTGAATATTATATGAATTTATGGTGAATTATCTGATGGTTGATAATAATATTTGGATGTTTGTATATAATAAAATGTGAGTATGTTAATTTTAATATGTCCAGAATAAAATATAGATAATTAAGGTATTTTTCTGGTAATTTATGGAGTGTTATATGAGTTTATAATGATTTATGAATTTATTAATTATTTTCTGAATAATTATAAAATTATTTTATAAAGCCGGGAATCGTCCGACTTCAACCGTTTTTACGTTTTTACAACCTGAAACTCTTCCGAAAACTCCTTCCTAACCTAATCTCCTAATTCCGGACATTTTCCGTGTTTTGACTTTTTCGATCCGGATTACGGTTTGACCTGTGCGCGGCCCGGCGCAAGATTTTCGGTACGATAATCATTTCGGTATATCAACAAAAACCGTATTCTCAAAAGACGGGATAATATTACATTATTTTCGTATAAAGTGATTTATAAAAAGCCCGGTTGGGATAATTATCCAAAACTGATATCAAATCGGATCGTTATTGCAGTTACTTAGCGGCTAAGCAACTAATTTAACGATCCAAAATGATCCAGAATGAACCAATATTCCGTAAATATAAATAGCATATTTCTTATTTCTTTCAGTAAAAAATACAGTAAATACAGAAAAAACCCCAAAAACTGATATGTTACTGAGAATCAAACGCACGAACGAAGGCGTTACCGAACTCCGATTTAAGCGTGTAATATATCAAAACGAAGCTCTCTAAAAGTACTTTCTGAATCAATCAACCATTTTAGTGCAGCAATTAAGGTAATTTTTTTATTTATTTATTTATATTCGAATTATTTGATGATTAAATTATGAAAATTTGTTCTTGATGTTGTTGATATGATTTAATGATTCCATCATGTAGATAATATTTTTCTGGTCAATTTGATATATTATATGTCAAAAACCGAGTTCAATAACATATAGAAATTGAGGTTTGATTTTTATGAAATTTAAAAATTAGGGTTCTTGGTGTTCTTGAGTTGGAAATTTGGGGGTTTTTAAATATGGGGTTATTAATTGATTTTGATAATGGGGATAGCTTCCTAAGGTGATTTGCAATCGATTCATATAGTTAATGGCATCAAACAATTCCCGAAAGTATTAAAACGAATTCATGAGTTTTTGAAATTTTTTAATTTGATTTTCAGTCTTAATTGTTGATGGTTAGATGACATGAACATAAGGACTAGATTCAACATGTGTAGAGCTTTAATTCCCCGTATGACTTGTTAATTTTAGTGTGGTGTTTAGGAAAATCGACTTTTTCCGATTTGTTCATCGGAAAAAGCTTTCGATTTGATCGGAAACTGAAATATGGGGATAGGTTGAAGCATTAATCGATGATTCTGGAACTATGGGACTTCAAGGAACGATTTGGCAGTAACACCGGAGCCAAACGAATCTGTTTTGTGCATCTCAGGCCGGATTCCGGCGACCGAATGACCACCGATTTCTGGGTTACCCAGATTCCGGCGGACTCGTTCTTGAGGTCTACCGCCCCTGTTCTTCAGGGGACCACCGTTTAATCCATCTTGTTGAGAACGAATTCTGTAAAACTGTTTCTGAAGAATTCTTTTTATTAATAATCCAAAAATCATTATTTTTATTCCAAAATTCATTTTAAATTCAAAAACAAATCTGATTTATTTTATTAATTAATTTTAGTTAGTTTTTAATTATTTTAATTAATCAATTAATTTAATATTAATTGATTAATTAACTTAATTAATTATTAATTGATTTTAATTGATTTAATAAATAGATTTAATTATTTATTTTTTATTTAAAAATTCTGAAAAAATTAGTTTCGAGTTTTAAAATATTATTCTAAATTATTTTCAAGACTCGATAATTATGAAATTATTTTAAAATCAAATTAGGGTATTCAAACGCTATTATTTAATTATAAAATGATTTGGAGACCGTTTTAATTCCGAAAAATGTTTGAAAATTCATAATAAATCAACCGTTCGTCCGTTTAATACGAAACGAACGTCTCTAGACTTAAAACAATATTTTGCTTTTATTAAAAATATTTTCGAGACCTAAATTCCTTTGTATTTAAAGGATGTTTGTGTTATGGATCATTCCGAGTCAATAATTGATCGATAAAATATTCTTTTTGACCCGATTTCAATTCTAAACGTATCAAGACCTATCATTTATCGATTCAAGTTATGTGCTACATGAAATACGTGATTATGTGTTATATGATTACATGCCCTATGTGTACGTGTTACGTGGATAATGAGTCATCATGTCTTTATTGAGATGTGATCTTTATCTGTTATTATCGGACGGGTAGATAATAAGAATAAACGTATAGACTAGACAATTATATATATTGTCAGTTCATTGAATAGTATTATTTATGATAGATGCACATAGTTCGAGGCATTCTAAGTCAGACATAAATTATAGAAGTAAAGCCTGATAGCGTGTAGTGATGAAATGAGTGGATTCAAAATAAAGATAAACCTAAGGGAGTAAATGATAAGAAAGGCCAAGTAGCCTGTCAAGAGGAATACAGATGCAACAGGACTGAGTGATATGACAGCTAGTTAAAGATTAGTAGATTCTCAATTGAGGCAAGAATTCCTAACCTTTCTCCTAAAGTACTGCAAATATTTATTCGCTCCTATTCTAAGTTCAGAATAGTTAACTGTTTTATATTTCGCTGCAATTACTCTTATTATGCCAGTTCTTTTCATTATTGTTCCTATATTATCGATTGCTCTCTTGAGCAAATACCCATTCGTTCGGGTTATTTGCGAACCCTGATTTGGGATATTTTGAAATCAAAATGATTTGACATCAAAATACTCTACGGGCTGGACGATTATTATAAGGACCAGTGATGAGTTGGATCCTATGGGCCGGAGATGGACCGGACCCTTTAGGCCATAGTTGCCTGTGTACCCCATATGTTGGTTGGGTCTATGCAGTTGGGTATAGATCCGCACTATCTCCTGACTGATCAGCAGGTTATAGTGCATATGTTGGTTTCTAGTGTCCGGTCTAATTTATTGTTGATCGCCATTAACGGCATTCCTTTCCGAGTAGTTCATAACTACAAGCTTACACCAAGATTTAATTCAAAAGGATGAAATGTTGAAAAGATTACTGTCCTTTTTCGGAAAAATATGATTTATGATTAAAGGCCAATGAGGGCCAATGATTTGTTCGCTCAACTATTTAAATATGTAAAAACATTTTTAAAATCATTCAACCATCATTTCCAGGAGTTTTCTGATCTGATACCTGGAAACTATTTATGATACTTACTGGGCATTTTTGTCTCACTCTTGCTTTGTGAACTCTTATTTCTTTCAGTATCAAATGAGGGCAAAGCGAATAGCTTTTAATAGACAAACAAATTGGTGAGATTCCAGCTGAAGAAATTTGGAGATGTCAGAGTGATCAATACAAGGAAAGTAGTAATGAGGTAATGAGATTGTATTTAGACAATGTAAATTTTAGAAGGTTAGATTCTTGTTTCATACTATAACCTGTAAGCGATCCTAAATAATGAGGGGTTATCTGTATATTTATTTTAATATTCAAGTTTTTATTATTTAAAGTTGTGTAGTGACACCCAATCCTAACCCCGGATTTGGGGGTGTTACACCCGATGTGAGATTCTACATGTCTGTTGTGTCATAAGTAATTCTCACAGTGATAATGATTTAATGGTCCTTAGACCTAAAGTCATTATATTTTTATACGAGAATTAATATACATTGATTCCATTAATAGTTATCCTTGACCGAGTAATGATAAAAGTGGACATTGGGTATATTATGTATCGTATGAGAAATATGAATGATCTATATAGGATTTAACCCTCCTATTTTAGGAGTGATATTACTGGCCTCTTGTGTGAGCTAGACTATGAAATGCGTGGCCACGCTCAAATGTTGATTTGATGTGATAGTCTACTCATTGCTCAAGGAAACTTGGATTAAACTATGATGATGATGACACATTACATGCCTCTAGTTTAATATATAATATTTGGTTAAAGGGATTATATTACATTGTACATTATTCACGAAAGGTTTAATCGATCACCGATTCAATTATTATTACTTGGGTAGCAATGATGTATTACTAGGGTAGTAATGATGTATTACTAGATGCCGCTCATTGTTTACGATTTTAAATTAGATTTAAAATTCGTTGCCAACTTAATAATAACCTATAGGGTCACACACAAACAAAATCATTGAAGGATTATTTAATTTAAATTGGATTTAAATTATTTTAAAGTAATTCGAGTTATTTATAATATTAATTAGGTATGGCTTAATTAATTAGATATATAATGATATTCGAATTTACTAATATTAATTATGAAATTCAGTTGTTAAATAATTAAGTGTGACTTAATTATTATACAAATAGGAATTTCGAATTAATAATAACTCCTATTTAGTTAAGAAATATAATTCTTTTTCCACTCTCTATATAATATCTCTTATGTGGCTCATTTGGTGTGCAAGACTTTTACTAAAAGCCCTAGCCACCAAGAGAGAAGATTGAGAGATCAAGAAGAAACGAGTTTGTGCTAGTACACATCCAATCCTTGAGTGCAAGCATTTGTGTTGATACCGATAGAGCGTAGATCATGAGAGCGAGATGCGTGGTGGTTGAGCAATCTTTGAATCTCCAGTATTCAACCAATTTGTAAAGCTTCTTAAGGTAAACAATCTGATCTACGAATTAAATATCTGTTTTTCGCATGGATCCTGTGATGGGTTTCAAAAATTCTGGGTTTTCACATTTTTAATTACTGTTTCCGTTGCGTTTATGTGCATACAACCCTTTAATGGAATCAGAGCTACTTGCGAAAACTGTTTAATTCGTTTATGTGTTTACTGGTTTTATGATGATAACATGTATATAATATGCCATGACTGATCATTATGCGATTTGAATGTTATGTTTGATGTCTGGTTTTGTCTGTGGTGATTCTCTTCAAACTGATTCGAGCCCGAGACTAAAGATCAAGAAGAAGAGATTGGTCAAATTTGTTAGTGTTTGTGCCCTAGAGATAACACTATGATATTTTAGTTTAAGACATTTGGATTATTAATGTTTATGTTCTATCGATTATTCCCTCTATAATTTATTAATTCTTAATTTACTGCGATATAAATGTTAGATTTATAAATGTCCTTAGAATATAAAATGTAATTCTATATCTCTAAGTACGTGACTTAGAAATAATATTATGAGAATAATATCAATATTCCTAGAGGTCCCTAGTATAGTACTATCATTATAGGACAATAATAATACATTAAGACCGGTGTGTTTGTTGACTGATGATCACATCTCACTGATCATAGGTATAGTGATACTAAAGTAAAAAACACAGGCATATGTAAATGTACATGGTGTTGGACAGACCCGATGTGAGATTCTACATGTCTGTTATGTCATAAGTAATTCTGACAGTGATAATGATGTAATGGTCCTTAGACCTAAAGTCATTATAATTCTATACGAGATTTAATATACATTGATTCCATTAAAAGTTATCCTTGACTGGGTAATGATAAAAGTGGACATTGGGTATATTATGAATCGAATGAGAAATATGAATTATCTAGATGGGATTTAACCCTCCTATTTTAGGAGTGATATTATTGGCCTCTTGTGTGAGCTAGACTATGAAATGTGCGGGCACGCTCAAATGTTGCTTTGATATGATAGTCTACTCTTTGATCAAGGAAACTTAGATTAAACTTTGATGAGGATGACACATTACATGCCTCTAGTTTAATCTATAATATTTGGTTAAAGGAATTATATTACATTGTACATTATTCATGAAAGGTTTAATCGATCACCGATTCAATTATTATTACTTGGGTAGCAATGATGTATTACTAGATGCCGCTCATTGTTTATGATTTTAAATTAGATTTAAAATTCGCTGCCAACGTAATAATAACTTTTAGGGTCACACACAAAGAATGCTTGAAGGATTATTTAATTTAAATTGGATTGAAACTATATTAAAGTAATTCGAGTTATTTATAAATATTAATTAAGTATGACTTAATTAATTAAATAAATAATGATATTCGAATTTACTAATATTAATTATAAAATTCAGTTGTTTAATAATTAAGTGTGACTTAATTATTATACAAATAAGAATTTTTAATTAATAATTACTCCTAATTAGTTAAGAGTTATAATTCTTTTTCTACTCTCTATGTAATATCTCTTGTGTGGCTGATTTGGTGTGCAAGACTTATACTAAAACCCTATCACTAAGAGAGAAGATGGAGAGAGCAAGAAGAAATGAGTTTGTGCTAGTACACATCCAATCCTTGAGTTTAAGTATTCGTGTAGATACCGATAGAGCGTAGATCGCGAGAGCGGGATGTGTGGTGATTGAACAATCTTTGGATCTCCATTATTCAACTAATTTGTAAAGTTTCTTAAGATAAACAATCTGATCTACAAATTAAATATTTGCTTTTTGCATGGATCCTTCGATGGGTTTCAAAAATTCTGGTTTTCACATTTTTAATTACTGTTTCTGTTGCGTTTATGTGCACGAAACCCTTCAAAATCCTACACTGCTCAAGGTCTGATGCAAATCAAGAAAGAAATTGATGAGAAGACACATGGTGCATCTACTGGTACTGATCAGTGGACTAGCCAAATTACTGATGCACCTGTGATAGTTAATGATTCTTCAGCAAAGAAGAAAAAAGTGAGGGAGATCACTCATGAGCAAGTGGAGGAATCTTTCAAGAGGCTGCATAAACAAAGATTGTTTCCTGGATCAAGCACACAATAACCTGTATCTCAAAAGGATACAACAGCAAATATTGATCATGTCACACAAGAACCTGTACTTCAAAGTAGTACATCAGACTTTATTCAAGCCGAGCCTCTTGCTAAAAAGTCCATTCAAGAATGGCATGATGCAGCAACTGCAAAGATAACGGCTGAAGCTGCCAGAATCAAAGACATATGGAAGTATGTAGAAAGGCACACTTCAAAGGATAAAGCTGGCTTTCCATTTATAACATCCCAAGAGTTAGAAACTGAGGAGATGAGTACACAAGAACCTGAATGTCAAAGTCATCCAGCAACTCCTGAAAATCCCGCCCCACAAGAACCATTACCTCAAAGTGGTAATGAAGGTTTAACTACTGATTAATTTGTCTTAGCAGTTGATTCTTATGGGAAGATACATCCTACTCCTACATCAGCTGAACTACTCCCAGTTCCACCTCTGGATGTCTACAAAGAGGCTGACCCTTCAGAAACACAAGGTATAAATACTGATTTATCTTTATCAGCATTTACTTTAAATACTGATTCTGAATTGTCAGCACGTATATAAAGCCTAATAAAATGAATATGATTAGACCTTTACAAAGGAATACCTCTAGTCATAGGATCACAGGAAACTCTTCTCTGCCACCTCTTATTTCTGTAGGACAAACTTATCTGAGCCTTTCATGTGATAATGAGAGAAAAGATTTGGGGAAAAACACAATTAAAAAGAGACATGTGTTGGTGAGACTGCGTAGCTATATGAACATTTATGTGATAACTCAACACGATAACAATACTAAAACATGACAGGTTAATAATACTACGTCTACACAAGAAATCAGGAAGAATGAAGACAAGGCAAATACAAAGACTCAGAAGATTAGAAGAAGGGCTGAAGTCTGTTTACAGGTCACCGAAAGAAGTTCATTTATATGATCATGCATCAGTGAAGAACAAAGGTTAAAGACTTTCAGGGTTTCAGATTTGTTGAAGATTCAGTGTATAAGTGCTACCAGAAGATTTAAGTGTATTGGCATTGATTGAAGATAGACAATGTTAGAAGCATAGGAATCTGAAGAATTGAAGACAGGGTATAGACATAGGTTAAAGAAGACAACTGCAGTCTTGAAGCTATACTCACTGACAGGAGATCATTTAATATGTTCAAGCGTCGGTGAAGAACATTGAATGAAGTATTCAAGATTGTAGTATCAATGAAGACGTTGTCTAAAGTACCATAAAAGATTCTAGTGAAAGTACAGTTGTTTATTGATAGTGAATGTTCGAAGCGATAAAGTTGAGGCAAGCTTAACAATGTAATCAAGGCTATAATACGAAGACCTGAATCAGGGTTAGTCGTTTATGAACCAGACCAGTTGCACTAGGCATCAACAGCTCGTGAAAGGAATCTGGGTATTATTTTTAGAAGAATTGTTAAGTTGAGGAACGTATGTAATAACCCCAAAAATTTTGAACTTTTTGTAATCCTTATGAATATTGATTTTCCTGATTATGCTGATAAGGAAATTTTTCATGCCACACTATGTAGGAGTTCTTTTATTGATATTCTGAGATCTTATTAGTACTCCATAGAGTATATGAGTGTATGTAAAGATCATCAGAATCTAAATTCAAACACTTTGATTTTTCCCGAAAATCCACCAGATACCGAAAGAATTGATTATAAGGTAACATGATTAAAAGGATTTAAATTCAAGGATTATAAGAGAGGATCATAAAAGGAATATAAAATATTGAGAAAGGTTTAGGGGAACCCAAGTAATAAGATCCCGGATATGATCCCTCAAACGACGAATGAGAACGAAAGTTAAGCGAACCGTATAACCGATAAGCGGTCATTAGCCAAGTAATTAAGGTTTAAATAAAGAGGTTAGTGAATGGTGATGTCATCACACCACAAGGAGGGGACATGTGTTGAGAGGATGACACAATCAAGATGACATAAGTATGACTAGTAGATATTTTGAATTGGTTCATTATTAGCCAAGTATATTTTTTACCATGGTTAAATCTAATTAGTAAAGTAAAAAGAGAAAGCAACCAAACAATTCATAACACAAAAGGCAAATTTGACTTCTTGTTCCAAGAACAAGAAGCTCTCGGCCTCCCCCATTTCAAGCAAGAACAAATTTCAAAACTCAAGATCCAAGCTTTGTTATTTTGTAAGGTAATTATCCTAGGTCCTTTGTACTTAGTTATGGCTATCCTAGGAATCTAAGCCACAAATTCCTTCATAATCTTTTTCAATGAATCATTGAAGAAGAGAGTGAATAGTGTTTTCAAGAATTATAATTGTTTGATCTTATGTTTTTGGTTAGATCTAGCTTTTGTAAGGACTTTCAAGGGCTATTTCAAGCTTCTTAGTTACTTCTACTCACCAAGGAAGGTAAACCCTCATACCCTAGCTTTACTTTTGAGTATTTAGGAGTTGTTATGCATGATATAGTATACGAGAAGCATGATCCTTGTTTGTTAGAAGTTTGGTTGGATTTGTAGTGATTTTGGGATATGAATCTTGGTTTATGGTTAATGAATCTTAAGTTATAGTTAGTAGATCATTTTTATGGTTGAATGAGTTGGAAAACCTTGAGATTATGGAATTATGTGGTATGGTTTAGATGAGGTTTTGTTGTATTGATGATTATGGGTTGGTTGGTGGTTAATTGGAGTAGTATAAAAATTGGTAATCGCGTAAACATAGCCGTCGTAATGCCCATTTTCATTCAACTGATTGTACTTAGTGTTCGGCACATAAATCTCACTGACCAATCTATAACATTTCCATGTTTAGCTAGATCGTGTTGTAAGCTTCGTTTTGGTATGTGGTTCGCTTAGATCCGATGTATGGTTTAGGAGAAACGACCGTTTTAAGTAACAACGTTTCGCAAGCGAACCATTACCCCTGGATTTACTTTGAAACCTTGATTAAGGTCCTTAAATGACTAATTGGAGTACGAAACAATTATGTAAGATTAATTGGTCAGTTGGTAGAGTATTCGTGAAAGAGTCGCCTTAAAAATTTAAACGGTTAATTTTATAAAAATGGTGGAGCCGAGGGTACTCAATAGACTTATGTAAATCGTTAAGCACACAAGCGAACGTTAGGGTCTAATTGATTAAAGTCTAGTTTCTTAAGTGACCGTGATTTAATTCCAACTTATATGTTGTTTATAGGTTACCAGAGTCGCCCATGCCTTTTACCACCCCCAGTCACTGAGGCAAGTTTTCTACCCGTTATACTGTTGTTGTGATGTAAATATATTGATGCATTATCTGGAGATAAGTGCATGATTGTTATTTAGCAAGTCTTGTGATATATTGGAGCATGTTGATATGATATATATATATATATATGCATGCCTATTTCGTAATCTTAATATTTCATTATCGATTCAATTGTTATAAACTGCATAATACCTATGCTAGAGATAGGCATTATTTGCGTATACCCTTAGTATAGGGGACCCGAAGTTGAACATTTTCCTAAAATCGGGAGGCGAGGTTCCCGAGTATATATTATATAGTATTCTATAACTGTTAATCGAATAAGGTATATTCGATGGTTTTGAATAATAATCAGACTTATTTTCGACTATTCAAATAAAGATCGTACTTTCGTATAAGTATATCTTTTGTTATTTATTATTCGTTTCAAGTATGAGTTTTAAAACTTCTACTTCAATTATTTTTATAAAGATTATCCTTTATGGGAATTTTATTTAAATAATAATATTCAGATATTTTCTAACAAATCGAGACTGATTTATTTTATTAAATCATCATTACTCCAAACATTCTTAAAAATGTTTTCGAGTCTTCAAAATGATTTTAAAAGTTAGAGCGGATCCCAGAACTCATTTTCAAATTTAAGATCTTCCTTTTGAAGGGGATTTAAATACTCGCTCAAAACCTAAGGGTTCCGGCTCCGTGGTGTATTTTTGGCGCAATGAAGTTGCTAATTTGATAAAAGAGTTTGATTACTTGCCCAATATTCGGGAAGTAAGCCCAATCAAAATGCGTCGGCATAACCGACATGGGCTCAGTGGGAGTCCAACAAGGTGTAAGTGGCTGAGTGGCAGTCCATCTAAGCGTAAGTGGCTGAGTGGCAGTCCATCATAAGGTCCTAATGCGGCCAGGGTGATGACCAGTGGGGAATTCATCCATCTATTAGTAGAAAATGTGACTTAATTGGTATATTTGCCTGATCAGCAAGATATCAGGTTTATGCCAAAGTTTCTTCTTTCCAAAATTCTTGGGAATGACAACTCTGCTTATACTTTTCATAGCGGAAGAGTGTATGAGATGTATATATATAAGAGGTGTATATATATATCGGGACTTAATGAAGTATCTCGTAACTTCATTTCTTTTAAATGATATTTCAAAGATTGAATCTATTCAAGCCTTATCTTGTAGTCTCATCTATGTGATGAACCTTTGAAAACTTATTATACTTTGAACAGTGGTAGTTCAAGTAGTTTTCTAAAATGATATAAGTATATTTAAGTATTTTGTAACTTAATCTTCCTTTAAGCTTATATACAGTAAGAAATTATCTTACACTTGATAAAGATTTTCAGTAAGTTATCAACCCAGATACCGACATTATTGATTAAACTATATATTATCTTATGAGCTGTAATTCTCACTCTTGCTTAATTTCTTCATGACACAACAATAGTTAGGAAGGATGGCCAGACTCAAGCAGACCCAGCGCAAGAGCGTGGGAAGCGTCTCGCGTCTTCCCGTCGATATCATAGCTGCCATAGATGCAGAGGTAGATCTATTTGTAGACTACGAATTTTACTTTTGGGAATCAATTATGTATAATTATAACTTGTGTTGGATAATGGAAACAAAGGGTAAACTTATTAAGTAATCATTTTGGGTTGTAATAACTTTTAATTTATGGATTCAAGGACTTGTACTTATTTCAATTTCATCTCTGAGACTATAACTTTTTCTGGTGTGTGTGCTAATATGGGGTCATAGCATGAGGTTATTTATTTTAATTAAGTTAAGTGATAATTATGGAAGGAATGATCGTGACGACCCGGATTCCCGACCCCGGATCTGGGGGTGTTACATAAATGGAATCATAGCTAAGCGTTATAAACCTCAGAGATGATGCGACAATATAATAATAAACTCACAAAGATAATAAGAACTCTTGCCAAGTTCATAGTCGGACTACTTAAAGTAGCGCTGGCAGTTAAAACCCTTACGGGAATTCTTATAAGTATCATGATAGTAACTTAGCTCGTTTAATGTGTAGGCGCACGAGATAGAGGACCCGGAGATGTTCGAGCATGAGCATGATGAGGCACTGCTAGGTGCCGAGGATCAGGAGGAGCCTGAGGAGGATGATGCGGATGAGGAGGACCCCTTAGAGGAGTCAGGGAGAGAGGTTATTGAGATTTCATATGAGGAGGACCCAGATGAGGTCCCAGTAGCTGAGAAGGTTGTGGCCCCTGCTGAGGAGCATGTTGGTGCTATCGTGGAGTATACTGGTACCCACCTACCCTCGCTCCCCATGGTCAGAGCTCCTACCCCTCCACCGCTACCTTGGAGCCCCTATGATGACGGCTCTGAGACCCATACTCCCGAGCCCAGGCAGACCGAGGAGGCACCCCCAGCGGATCCAGATTCACCACTGCTCGACCCTGCCCATAGGCAGTCTTTGTTAGCTCACGGCTATGTTCAGGATGTTCTGAGGACGCGATTGGCTGTTGCTGAGGCCCGGATGGATGAGGCCAGGAGAGGGTTAGATGTAGAGAGAGCTGGTAGACGTGCACGAGCTCATGAGGCTAGAGCTACCATACCCTGATCTCTGAGGAGAGAGCTGATTGGGATAGAGCTTATGGCTCGTGCGAGACTCCGATCACTTCATGGAGACAGGCATGACAGGATATCCAGGAGGCAGGCTGATTACATTTACCGTCGTGCGATGGAGAGAGTGTGAGAGTTGACCCGCTCTCGTGATTGATTCAGGACTAGTGATGTGGTAGTCTAGTCATCTAGTTAGTTGAGGCCATAGTAAGAGCCAGTTTTCCAGGATAGTTGACTTGTATATAGTATCCTTTTCTCTGACTAGACAGATAGACTCATGTATTTCACTTTTGGGCAGATGACTATAGCACTATTGTACTTTTGACCATATCGAACTATGTATTTCTCGCATTATGTATATATTTTTTTCCTTTTAGTTCAGTTCCTTGGTGACGAGATATCTGTTTTTATCTTTATTATTACTGCACTTCTTGTGATTAAAACTGTTATATTATAATAGAACTGTGAGATACATTCTCCCCATTATAGAAAATGTGCGGGGTACAATCTTATGTGTATGATTGTGAGCTAACATTGAATTTTCCAAAATTTATCATTATCATGCCACCAAGAAGGATTGGAACTAGGGTGAACCCTGGATTTGAGGACCAGGGAAGCCATGACCAAGATGGTAGAAACCAAGAGCACAGTGAAGAGGAAGATGAGGATTATGTTAAACAGGATGACTCCAAGTATGGAGCGGAGGAGGAAACATTTGATGTTGGAGGATTTGAAATAGAGGCTGAAGAAGGAGAAACTGAGGTTGAGCAACATGTAGCAAACCCAGGCATGGATCCCATGGGGCAGTTCATGCAACTACTAAGGCAGAACTTGGAACGTCAACCAAACCCACTCCCTTAAGGAAAGCAAACTCTTTCAGGGCTTTCAAGTCCCTTAAGCCCCCTGAGTTCCACGGATCAGCCGACCTAGTTGAGGCAAGAGCATGGCTAAAGGAAATGGAGAAATCCTTTGAGATTCTGAGTACCAATGAGGCACATAAGACGGTATTTTCTACATACCTTCTGAAGGGAGAGGCCAAATACTGGTGGGAGGCCAAGAAAAATATGGAGACGAATGCTATCATAACCTGGGAGAGGTTTAGTCAGTTGTTTTTGGGAAAATATTTCCCGAGGTGTATGGAGAACCAGATGGAGCTCAAGTTCTTGGATCTAAAGCAGAATAACTTATCTGTAGCAGAGTACGAAGCTAAATTTACTGAGTTATCAAGGTTTGTACCGGAGTTTGTGAATACCGAGGAAAAGAAGGCTAGGAGATTTCAGCAGGGACTGAAACAATGGATACAGAATAGGGTGGCAATCCTTGAGCTTACAGATTATGCCATATTGGTGCAAAAGGCAACCATTGCAGAAGCCGGAAGTGAACAGATATACAAGGAAAGAGAGAAGAAAGGGATAAAGAGAAAGAGCGTAAGTATGGGCGGAGGTTCCGCAGGAGGGAGCTTCCCAAATAGGTTTAACTGAGGAACAGTATCTCTACCAGGAAGAAGTGTCGGGTTTAGACAGCCCGTGAGTGTGAATGCGAGCCAGAGCGGCCTGGAATCAGGGATGTCCCATTCTAACCAGTCTCGACCCCCATTACCAGCATGTAACACTTGTAGAAGGATGCATTCCGGGGAGTGTAAAGAAAAGCCAGTAACCTGCGTTAAGTATGGACGAGAGGGTCACTATTTAACCAAGTGCCCTTCATCAACCCCCATCGTCATTCCAACCACCACTAGTCATCAGTGTGGACGCCCGGGTCATTGGAAAAGGGAATGCCCAATGAACAAACCATCGGCTTCAGGAGCAAGCAGGGCTGCCTCCAATAAGCCACATACTGCAAGGACTTTCCACATGACAGTTCAAGATGTTATGAAAGACTCATATGTGATAGCAGGTACCCTTTCTCTAAATTCAGTCAGTGCAAATGTTTTATTTGATTCAGGAGCAACTAAATCTTTTATATCGAGGGACTTTGCACTTAAATTAAGAATAAGGCTGAACCCTTGATAGAACCCTTACAAGTAGAAATAGCCAACCATGAAGTTATCCCTGTTAACCAGATTCACCCCGCCTGTGAGTTAGGCATAGGGGAACAATCTTTTAGTGTTGATCTAATTCCTTTTAAAATAGGGGAATTTGACGTAATTTTGGGAATTGACTGGCAATCTAGCAATGATGCTCAGATAGACTATAAAGGGAAGAAAGTTAAGTTAAATATCCTAGGGAAGAAAGGAGTCATATTTAGAGGAAAGAGGCAGACAAAGAAATTTTTGACCATGGCCCAGGCCAATAAGATGCTATAAAAAGGAAATGAGGCTTACTTAGCCTATGTGGTGGACACGCAGAAGGAAGTGCCCAACTTGCAAGACATTCCGGTAGTCAACAAATTTGAAGATGTATTCCCACAAGACTTTCCAGGACTACCACCCGATAGAGTGATAAGGGTATGATAAGACCTAGTGTGTCTCCGTGGGGAGCACAAGTATTATTTGTTAAGAAGAAAGATGGGAGCATGAGGCTGTGCATCGATTACCGAGAGTTGAACAAGCTAACCATAAAGAACATGTACCCGTTACCAAGAATAGATGATCTGTTCGACCAACTATAGGATGCTGTCTACTTTTCCAAGATTGACCTGAGAATTGGATATCACCAACTAAAGATTAAACCCGAAGATATTCCAAAGACTGTGTTCCGTACTAGGTATGGGCACTATGAGTTCTTGGTGATGTCCTTTGGATTAACCAACACCCCAATGACTTTCATGGATTTAATGAATAGAGTATTCAAGAAATACCTGGACAAGTGTGTAATAGTTTTTATTGATGATATTTTAATCTACTCAAGGACCACGGTAGAACATGCAGAGCATTTGAGGATAGGTCTAGGAATACTCAGAGAAGAACAGTTGTATGCCAAATTCTCGAAGTGTGAATTCTGGCGGAATGAAGTACAGTTTTTAGGACATGTGATCAATAAGGAAGGAGTATTGGTCGACCCCTCAAAGATAGAGGCGGTCTCAAATTGGGAAAGGCCAACCATACCCACATAGGTAAGGAGTTTCATAGGATTGGCCAGCTACTATCATAGATTTGTACAGGATTTTGTGAAGATCACAACCCCTTTAACACGACTTACTCGTAAGCCAGAGAAGTTTGAATGGACAGAGAAATGCGAGAACAGTTTTCAAGAATTGAAGAAAAGATTGGTGACGGCCCCTGTGTTGTCCTTGCCAGACAGAAAAGGAGATTTTTGTGATATATAGTGACGTGTCGCACAAAGGATTAGGGTGCGTGCTTATGCAGCACAGTAAGGTGATCGCGTATGCGTCGAGACAACTGAAGGAATACGAGATTAGATATCCTACTCATGACCTTGATCTCGTGACAATAGTTTTTGCCGTAAAAATTTGGAGGCACTACTTGTATGGAGAGAAGTGCGAGATTTTCACAGACCATAAGAGCCTCAAGTACATATTCACGCAGAATGAGCTCAACATGTGACAGAGAAGATGGTTAGAGCTAATCAAGGACTATGATTATGAGATTCTCTATCATCCAGGGAAAGCCAATGTGGTGGCTGACACCCTTAGTAGGAAGGAAAGACTCAAAATGATAATGTCTTCGGAGGAATTGATAAGGGATTTTGAGAAAATGGAAATAGAAGTAAAGGTAACCGGAGCCGGAACCGAAAAGTTGTTTGAGATCGCGATGCACCCAGAGTTATTGGAAAAGATCAGATTGTGCTAAGAGAAAGTGATGAATGAAGGCAGAGAGTTAATGACTGGAGAAGAGACTCACACCGAGAGAGATGATAAGGGGATAATGAGGTATTCCTACAGGATTTGGGTTCCGAATATCCAAGAGCTTAAAGATGAAATTTTGGATAAATGCCATAGTTCAAGGTATTCCATTCACCCGGGGAGCACCAACATGTATAGGGATTTGAAGGAATATTACTGGTGGCCCAACATGAAGAGGGACGTAGTAGAATGGATAAGCAAATGTTTGACTTGCCAAAGAGTAAAGGAGGAGCACCAGAGACCCAGTGACTTTTACGACCCCTGGAGATTCCTGAATGGAAATGGGAACAAATAGCCATGGATTTTGTTGTAGGCTTACCAAGGACGAAATCCAATCACGATGCCATATGGGTAATTATAGACCGACTAACAAAGTCAGCTCACTTCATTCCAATCAATGAGAGATACATAGTCGATGGACTGGTGGACATTTACCTTAAGGAAATAGTGACGCGACATGGAGTCCCAGCGTCTATTCTCTCAGATCGAGACCCCAGATTCAACTCCAGATTTTGGAGGAGCTTTCAAGAATGTTGCGGAACCAAATTAAATTTAGTACTGCTTACCAACCCCAGACGGACGGGCAAAGTGAAAGGACCATCCAGACACTAGAGGATATGTTGAGAGTCTATGCAATAGACTTTAAAGGAAGTTGGGATGATCACTTGCCATTGATCGAGTTTTCTTATAACAACAGCTTTCATGCCAGCATCAGAATGTCGCCTTATGAGGCCCTGTACGGAAGAAGGTGTCGACCTCCCTTATACTGGGATGAAGTAGGAGAGCGCAAGATGCTCGGACCCGAAATGGTCGAAAGGACCAAAGACATAATGGATCTAATCAGAGGACGGCTTGTAGCAGCCCAAGACCGACAGAAGAGGTATGCAGACTTAGCCCGTAAGGACAAAAAGTATGAAGTAGGGGACCTAGTACTGCTAAAGGTATCCCCTTGGAAAGGATTATGAGGTTCGGAAAGAAAGGGAAACTAAGCCCAAGATACATTGGACCTTTTGAGATACTAAGACTGTAACACCCCCAAATTCAAGGTCAGGAATTCGGGTTGTTACGATCACTTAATATTGTCT
Source organism: Apium graveolens (assembly GCF_009905375.1). NCBI lineage: Eukaryota > Viridiplantae > Streptophyta > Magnoliopsida > Apiales > Apiaceae > Apium > Apium graveolens. Next base: position 147,339,028 of record NC_133656.1, on the reverse strand, counting down.
AATAAATAATTAATCCTCTTGTCACCTCATTACTCGACCTTTTAACCAAACTCACACACACAGGTTATATGCTCAGAGACATTACTAAATTAACGTTAAAGTATTAAAGTTATTACATACCAAAGGAAATGATCTCAAAAGGGTGAACGCCGAGAACAGCTCTACATGAGACTGGCTCGGGTCACAAATAGTCTTGGATCAAGTACTCAAAAGGAAACTATCTCTACTCGTCTACCTGAGGTGGCTTGCAGATGAACAGTCTACGGTACTCACATGCATCCCCTACCCGCTTGCGGGCAGTTGTCCTGGTTCGGGCCATGCCGGTAATCTGTTGTGATATGATATTTATAAAAGCAAGAGTGAGCACTAACGCTCAGCAAGATATAGATATCCATTATTTAAATATGACCATTTAGGGAAAAACAACCATTAAGCATTATATAGCCAAGGTTTCTAAAAGTTTATATGCTTGTCAATTTTATGATAGACTCAACTTTAAATGTATCAGTTTAATCAGTTTTATTCTCGAACTCATTTCATCTCAAAATCTCAATATGATGCTTGAACCAAGATTCTCAAATGGATGTGATATATATTCATCAACATCCTTATTAAAACTTAGCCTTGTCGGCCTTCTGCTGTAGGTTTCACAACAATTTATCCAAAATGAAGGAAAAGGGACTATACTGGAATAAACCACGTACCGGTGATCAGCCGAATACGAAATTTTCTCTACTAGTAGAAGGAATACAAACCTAGCCACCTTTGGGCTTATCAAGACATTACACGATGGTTGCCCATTTTCGTGCAAGTCCGAAAGTCAATGGTCACAGAGACCATATAACTGTATACTGCGCCACTCCGCGCTTGGTCACTACCCGATACCTCTCCGTGCCGGGTAGGCCACATTCCAGTCCCAAAAAAATTATATCATTTACATAAAATCCTTTATCGAAGGAATAGTCCGTTCTGAGTTGACCTTTAGATAAGATGATTTATTCATCACTTTTAATCCAATTGATCCTTGGGAGTTGTCGGAGTTTTGAGTTTAAAATCATTTTCAAACCCTTAACTGTAGTAGAGTTTTACATATATTGTTCACTTATTTTTCATTGAGCGAGGAAGCAAAACCCTTAAGCTTCTAGACTAAGTTACCTAAGGTTTTGATAAGTTTCAGATGATTTATCTCTCCCGGGAAATTTGGAATAATTTAGAAAGTATCCTTGGGAACTATGTCTATTTTTAAATGATTTTTAGAGGTACGTAATATTAAATATTTACGGTCTCATAATATTTTAAGAAGGGTTCAATAAATTGATAAAACCTTAAGTACTAAATGCTTCCCAATAAGGTTCAATGAATTGATAAAAATCTTAATTAAATACTTAAGACAGGATTTGACATCTTATAATTATCCTTCGAATGGTTACATACGTTTTAGATAGAGTGAATTGATTTAAAAACTTTTCAATATCTCTTTAAGTATATTCCAGATATTTTAGTAAATCTTTAGGTATTACTTATAAATAAATAATCAAATAGGCTATCCCTTGAGTGAATATTCGATTGTCTCTTATAGTTATAAATCAATCTCAATCATTCGCTTAATATGTATGTCGCGCGAAAGTACTTTGTTGATTGAAATAGAAATCCTTCGCGTCCGACTCATTCCGGAATTAAATCGATTTAAAATATCTCCGACTCCCACTATCTTGTATTATATTAAAATTACGTTTCAATTTCTCATACTCGTATAAAACGAAGTTTGTTTTCGTAAACAATCGCATGATTTGAATGTATTGATATCACGGACAAACATATATTTTCAAACTGTAAATCATGGCATCAATATCACAAAAGTATATATAGCATGGATAATTTGTAATAGGGTTTCGTAAACTTGCCTCGAGTGCTAGGAGTGGTATGGTCTCGGGGCTTTTGTTGGCGATCTAAATTTAATAACCAACGATCTTAGTTAGTACGCGATTATCGATTCGCTTCACTAAAACATTTTTATAAAATCGAAAAATTAATATTTTCTTAAAATTCGTTTTGGGCAGTCTTCCTTGCTGCATTATTTAATTATCATGATTTTTACAAGATTCCGAAATCATTTTTACCCTTTCAAAATCATCAAGCAAGTGGCCTATGTGCAGTTGGCTTTCCGTATGAACGCTCTACACTAAAACGGTCATAACTCCTAAACCGTAAATCCCCTCGTAACGATCTACACATGTACAGAAACTACAAATCAAGATCTACCCAGTCATGGCCAGTGACTCAGAAGTTTCAAATATTTACATGGCCGAATACACTGCAGAAGGCAGACCAAGTGCAATAGGCTCCACATTCCATTTCTATTACTTATTCTTGACACAATCACTACTTATGACCAACACAACACTCTTTACTTCTCAAGATCTACCCACATACACCTTATATACTTTATCTAGTATCACATACAAGCATCAAAACTCAAAAACTCAAGTACTTAGCAAGAATATGAGCAAAACAACCTCACACATACACAAACTTTTGGATCTTGACACTACATCATAAATAACTCTTAAACCCACCCTTAAAACTTTAAAGAGTTGAAAGTTATACCTTCTTGAGCACTAGGAGGGTTAGTAATAAGATTATTAGGGCTTGTTTTGCTTGAAAAACACTTATAAGGGCTAGATTCTTAAGAAACAAAACCAAGAAACCATGTTAGTCAAAATAGTCCCTAAAGTTCTTGAACTTCAAGAATTTGTTTCTCACAAACCATTAAGAATTTGGCCATGAAATCATAGACATACCTTTACTAGGATATAAGGAAGCTTTGTGAATTTTTATAGAATTTTTAATAGAGGGAAGGATGGAGAAGTGAAGTGAAGAAGAGGGTTCTTCCTCCTTTTCTGCATGCACAGCCGAGAGCAAGAGAGAGGTGGGGGGGGGGGGGTTTGGCTTGATTTTTGTTAAAGTGTGGGAGTGTATAAGATGGGTTTGATAGTGTGTATATATGGGCATAATAATCAGCAAAAGAAATGGCTTGGTTGACAATTTAGATGAGTAGAAATGAGGAGGTATGACCTTGTACTTCCTTGTCTCCCCATTACCATTCACTTACTATTCACTTACTATTCTACTACTATTTCACTAACCATTCTAGTTAGATTCTAATTCCCTAGTTACATCTCCTAACCACTAGTTAGCTTGGTTTTGCATGGCCAACTTGCATGGAATTAATTTCTCATTCGATTATTTATCGTACACGCGATTATCGTTCCATCCCGATAGTTTAATCGTATAACATTTCGTTTCGTAGTGAATTCTTTTATCGCTTATAATCCTTTAACCAATTCTATTCCTTTCTCTTGATCATAGAAACACCTTGATATAATGTTTATTCCACGTAATATTCCCGGTTCTACGCCATTCCTTACGGATACGAAAACACGTAGTATAATCGTGAATCTTCGAATTCCGACGGCTTTTACATTCACTTATTTTCCTCGATAAACAAGAATATGATCTCGGATTTCCAAAATTCCACTATTCATATTTGTGATGAACTCCATACGTATTACATAACTAGTTCCAGTTACTATTCACTGAAGTTTTAAAATATTTCAAAAATCAGGGTTCTTACAAAGACGGATTGGGAAGTTAGCTTATGAGCTAGCCCTACCCCCGAACCTACAACAAGTTCACAATGTGTTCCACGTGTCCATGATAAGGAATTATCATTGGGATGCCAGACACATAGTGGAATACGAGCACAGGGACATGCAACCAGACCCAATTTATGCGGAGCAACCAGTGAAGATCATGGATAAAAAGGAGCAGGTGCTTCGGAACAAAGTGATCAAGCTAGTCAGAGTACTATGGCAGAATCATAATGTGGAGGAGTCAACTTGGGAACTAGAGTATATGAGTGTATGTATTCTGAGAGTATATGAATAGTGATTTTGCTGATTAAGGAAATTTTTCATGTCACACTATGTAGGAGTTCTTTTATTGATATTCTGAGATCTTATTAGTACTCCATAGAGTATATGAGTGTATGTAAAGATCGTCAGAATCCAAATTCGAACACTTTAATTTTTTACGAAAATCCACCAGATACCGAAAAAATTGAGTATATGGTAACATGATTAAAATGATTTAAATTCAAGGATTATAAGAGAGGATCATAAAAGGAATATAAAATATTGAGAAAGGTTTAGGGGAACCCAAGTAATAAGATCCCAGATTTGATCCCTCAAACGACGAACGAGAACGAAAGTTAAGCGAACTGTATAACAGATAAGCGGTTATTAGCCAAGTAATTAAGGTTTAATCAAAGAGGTTAGTGAATTGTGATGTCATCACACCACAGGGATGAGACATGTGTTAAAAGGATGACACAATCAAGATGACATAAGCATGACTAGTAGATATTTTGAATTGGTTGATTATTAGCCAAATATTTTTTTCTAATTAGTAAAGCAGAAAGAGAAAGCAACCAAACAATTCATAACACAAAAGCAAAGTTGAATTCTTGTTCCAAGAACAAGAAGCTCTCGACCTCCCCCATTTCAAGCAAGAACAAATTTTAAAACTCAAGATCCAGTCTTTGTTATTTTGTAAGGTAATTATCCTAGGTCCTTTATACTTATTTATGGCTATCCTAGGAATCTAAGCCACAAATTCCTTCACAATATTTTTCAATAAATCATTGAAGAAGAGTGAATAGTGTTTTCAAGAATTATTATTGTTAGATCTTATATTTTTGGTTAGATCTATCTTTTGTAAGGACTTTCAAGGGCTATTTCAAGTTTCTTAGTTACTTCTACTCACCAAGGAAGGTAAACCCTCATACCCTAGCTTTACTTTTGAGTATTTAGGAGTTGTTATGCTTGATATAGTATATGAGAAACATGATCCTTGTTTGTTAGAAGTTTGGTTTGATTTGTAGTGATTTTGGTATATGAATCTTGGTTTATGGTTAATGAATCTTAAGTTATGGTTAGTAGATCATGTTTGTGGTTGAATGAGGTGGAAAACCTTAAGATTATGGACTGATGTGGTATGGTTTAGATGAGGTTTTGTTGTATTGATGATTATGGGTTGGTTGGTGGTTAATTGGAGTAGTATAAAAATTGGTAATCGCGTAAACATAGCCGTCGTAATGCCCATTTTCATTCAACTGCTTGTACTTAGTGTTCGAGACATAAAGCTCACTGACCAATCTGTAACTTTTCCATGTTTATCTAGATCGTGTCGTAAGCTTCGTTTTGGTATGTGGTTCGCTTAAATCTGATGTACGGTTTAGGAGAAATGACCGTTTTAAGTAACAGCATTTCACGAGCGAACCATTACCCCTCGCTTTACTTTGAAACCTTGATTAAGGTCCTTAAATGAGTAATTGGAGTACGAAACAATTATGTAAGATTAATTGGTCAGTTGGTAGAGTATTCGTAAAAGAGTGGCCTTAAAAAGTTAATTTTATAAAAATGGTGGAGCCGAGGGTACTCGAGCGACTTATGTGAATCGTTAAGCGCAAAAGCGAACGTTAGGGTCTAATTGGTTAAAGTCTAGTTTCTTAAGCGACTATGGTTTAATTCCAACTTATATGTTGTTTATAGGTTACCAGACTCACCCAGGCCTTTTACCACCCCCAGTCGCTCAGGCAAGTTTTCTACCCGTTATACTGTTGTTGTGATGTAAATATATTGATGCATTATCTTGAGATAAGTGCATGCTCGTTATTTAGAAAGTCTTGCGATATATTGGAGCATGTAGATATGATATATATATATATGCATGACTGTTTTGTAATCTTGATATTTCATTGTCGATTTAATTGTTATAAACTGCATAATACCTATGCTAGAGATAGGCATTATTTGCGTATATCATTAGTATAGGGAAACCAAAGTTGAAGATTTTCCTAAAACCGGGAGGCGAGGTTCCCGAGTATATATTATATAATTTTCTATAACTATTAATCGAATAAGGTATATTCGATGGTTTTGAATAATAATCAAACTTATTTTCGACTATTCAAATAAAGATCGCACATTCGTATAAGTATATTTTTTGTTATTTATTATTCGTTTCAAGTATGAGTTTTAAAACTTTTACATCAATTATTTTTATAAAGATTGTCCTTTATGGGAATATTATTTAAATAATAATATTCAGATATTTTCTAACATATCGAGACTGATTTATTTTATTAAATTATCTATACTCCAAACATTCTTAAAAATGTTTTCGAGTCTTCAAAATGATTTTAAAAGTTAGAGCAGATCCCAAAACTCATTTTCAAATTTAAGAACTTCCTTTCGAAGGGGATTTAAATACTCGCTCAAAACCTAACGGATCCGGCTCCGTGGTGTATTTTTGGCGCAATGAAGTTTCTAATTTGATAAAAGAGTTTGATTACTTGCACAAAATTCGGGAAGTAAGCCCAATCAAAATGCGTCGACATAAGCGACATGGGCTCAGTGGGAGTCCATCAAGGTGTAAGTGGCTGAGTGGTAGTCCATCTAAGCGTAAGTGGCTAAATGGCAGTCCAACATAAGGTCCTAATGCGGCTAGGGTGATGACCAGTGGGGAATTCATCCATCTACTAGTAGAAAAGGTGACTTAATTGGTATCTTTTCCTGATCAGCAAGATAACAGGTTTATGCCAAAGTTTCTTCTTTCCAAAATTCTTGGGAATGACAACTCTGCTTATACTTTTCATAGCAGAAGAGTGTATGAGATGTATATATATAAAAGGTGTATATATATATATATATCGGGACTTAATGAAGTATCTCATAACTTCATTTCTTTCAAATGATATTTCAAAGATCGAATCTATTCAAGTCTTATCTTGTAGTCTCATCTATTTGATGAACCTTTGAAAACTTATTATACTTTGAATATTGGTAGTTCAAGTAGTTTTCTAAAATGATATGTATATTGAAGTATTTTGTAACTTCACCTCCTTTAAGCTTATATCCAGTAAGTAATTATCTTAAATTTGATAAAGATTTTCAGTAAGTTATCTAACCCATATACTGGCATTATTTATTAAACTATATATTATCTTGCGAGCTGTAATGCTCACTCTTGCTTCATTTCTTCATCACACAACAACAGTTAGGAAGGATGGCCAGACTCAAGCAGACCCAGCGCAAGAGCGTGGAAAGCGTCCCGCGTCTTCCCGTTGATATCATAGCTGCCATAGTTCCAAAGGTAGGTCTATCTGTAGACCAGTCATTCTACTTTTGGGAATCAATTATGTATAATTATAACTTGTGTTGGATAATGGCAACAAAGGGTAAACTTATTAAGTAATCATTTTAGGTTTTAATAACTTTTAATTTATGAATTCAAGCACTTGTACTTATTTCAATTTCATCTCTGAGACTATAACGTGTTGTGGTGTGCGTGTTAATGTGGAGTCACAACATGAGGTTATTTATTTTAATTAAGTTAAGTGATAATTATGGAAGGAATGACCGTGACGACCGGATCCCCGACCCCGGATCTGGGGGTGTTACAACGTACTTGGATTAAACATTTATCTGTTAAAGTACGAGAAGAGGTGCGCAAGATATATATCTAAGCGGCTCGAGGGATTGGCAAGTTCAAAATTTAATTGTTAAATTAAATAAATTTATTTAGTGGACTTTAATATAATTTATTTAATAAACTTAAAATAATTTATCTTATAAATTTTAAATAAGTTTATTTTATAAATCCAAATTAATTTTTTTATATAAGTTATATTTAAGTTAATTTTATAAATTAATTTAGTTACATTTTAAACTAAAAGAAAAGAAAGCAAAAAAAAGGAAAAGAAAAAGAAACGAAAAGAAAAAGAAAACAAAAAAAAAACAAAAAGGAAAAAGAAAAAGGAAAACAAAAACAAAAAAAAAAGAGAAAAACAAAAACAAAAAAAAGGAAATAAAAAAAATAAAAATGAAATAAAGTAAACAAACAAAGTGTACACGTTTGTTTTGTTTTTGTTTTTGTTATTAAGTTCAAAGTATTTTTGTTTTTGTTATCAAGTTCAAAGTTGTACTAGTAGTACTAGTCCCCTGATCGCCACAGGATGTTCTATATCAATTTTGTTTAAGTACAAGTATAGGACTTGTACCGGCTGCCACACACATGCAAACAAATAAGCTAAGGCAAAAACTTGAGGAGCTATAGTTGATCGCCACAAAGCTCTCTTCAATTCTCGGCCACTACTTTATTGAATAGTTAATTTATTTGCGTGATCAGTATTCAACATCACAGTTTGATTGATACAAAAGACTCCACTCAGCACCGGATCAAATTCAAGCTATTGAAATTATTTTCTGTTCATCTTCTCTCTCAAGAGTGGTGAAAATTAACAACAAAGATTTTCAGAGAAGCTCAAGTTTTTTCTATATCCGTTTAACTTCTCACCGGAATAACGTTATAATACCCGATTTAATTCTTGTATATTCATAGGGACATTATAATCGTTACCCGGTAATTAAATCCTTAGACAAACAAAAGCTAGATCATTGTATAGGAATTAATTTGTTGATCTTTGTAGAAGTTAGAAACTTTGTTGTTCTTATATTGTAGCCGGTTAATTTATTTACCGGAGTGTAGCAACACCCCTCGTGAATTTATATATGAATATATACTTCCCCAAATATATTGTATTCCTCGTTTTATATTCCCAAACACTAATCATCTCAAGAACATGAAACCACTAACCGATCACTAAATCTATATCGGCCAAAGATTCGAAATAATTTTTAATTTAGTAATTATCGTATTCAGCCCACCTTATATGATAATTCGGGACCTAACAATTAATATCAGAGTTGACTGATTGATATATAAATCAGGATCCTGAAATTAGTTCATTTTATTAATTTTTCATTTACATAATTTAATTTTGTAAATCTGATTTAATAAATTTATTTTATAAATTTAATTTAAATAAGTTTATTTATGAACTTAATTGAAATAAATTTATATTATTAATTTAAGTAAATTAATTTATTAATTAAATTTTAGTAAATAAAATTTTATTCATTTAAATTATTTCCCCCGAATTCTTTGATTTATTGGCTTCCAGGTTCTTGATTATTAGGTGCCAGTTTTTGTTCTACTTCGGCATCAAAGGAGCAACTGGTTTGTACTATATTTTTAGGCTGCCGTTTAGATGCCATTTACAAGAGTTTGGCACCAAGATGTGTAGGTACAGATAGTGCATCACGCGCGGTGTAGAAACTATCAAAAACAAAAGGAATGGGTACAGTGCACGCGCAGGAAAAGAAATGCGCCTGGCGAATTCTGTTTATCATTTGGTGACGTATACGCGCCTGAAATTTGTTTTAGGCAGCCTTCGTGTAGTCACGCGCGTAGTGAACGTCACGCGCACAGCTTTCCTTGGCATGTTAAGATCATGGTCGCAACTTAGTTATAAAGGGAGAATCAAAGGAAACAGTTGGACTCGCCACAACCTTGCTATGTCACCTGTAGTTGCCATTCGCCTGTTGTGCACTTAACAAATATGTATTCCCTTAATTGTTACTTCTGATTTATTTATTTTTTCATAAAATTAAAAATTCTTAAATTTAAATTTTTTCTTAAATAATAATTTACATCTTATTTAATTTTTAAGAAAATTTGAAATTCTTGAAAATTAGATTTTACGTAAATATTTATTTTTGATTAATTTATTTTTTAAGAAAATTAAAAAATTGGAAATTTAAGTTTCTCTTAAATATTAAATTAAGGGTACTAAAAGGATTGGTAGACTCAGGATTCCTCCAAGTTTTTAAAATGGATTTTAATCTTTTGAAGAAAATGAAAAACATGTGCTATTCAGACGGAAAATTCCCGAACACAGAAATTATAGATAATGGTTCTTAATCCAATGAAACTGATTTCAAGACCTAAAGACGAGAATTGTTGATCTTCCTCAAAGGTTTACTCCATGGATGCCACTGGGTTTTCAGATGCAGGAATTGAATGAAATTTCTACGGGTACAATTTTTCTCGGAGATTTTAAGACAATCTATGATTCCAGATTATACAGTAACACAGTGATTTGTACCAATGCTATATTTATCCAGGGAATCAATGAGATCATATAGGCAGGAATTGAGGAGTTCAGAGAGAATAGTGGGGACAAAAAAATATCTCAGTTACATGCATTAAGGTTGGAACCTCGGGACAGAATGTAAGAGTTACTGATAGCTGAATCAGAAGAAGCTCAGGTAGAAGTACTTGAGGGACTGGACATCATGGTAGTGTTTCACATGTCAGGGAAGTTTGGTCGTATCAGATTCACAAGGAATACATAAGCTATATTCAAGGATCAAGCCTATCTATTCTGAAGCAGATATTCTTACAGACTCAGTTCAAGAGGTGGTTACAGACTGAGGCTGGGACATAAACAAGATTTGATAGCTACATGTTTGACAAGCAATATGTGTCAAGTAACTATCATGGGTTTTGCTACTACAAAACAAGAAGTTTGACAAACAAGGATGAGTAGGGATTCAGTTGAAGAGTTGAGACAAAGGTGGAATGTTTTCTTAGGGTAACAGCCAGTTAAAACTTATAGTGCATCGGGAAAGAGTTGGGATGCATCAGATGATGAGAATCATGAATATCTTGCTTTCATAGCAATCTCTGAAGATGGTACAACTCACATATCTCAGGTTTCAATTTCGTGAACCACTGCAATATCTTGTTTTCAATATTCAATGCATTTTATGATCTTAGTGTTTAAATGTTTAACACTCGCACAAGCATGATAGCATCACACATAGATAATGTTGAACTAGTTTACTAGATTATTTTTTTGGTAACTAGGATTGATGTTTAACTTGTGCATGTTACTTTAGATGATCTTAAATATGTGTTTGAATATTTGTTGAACATGATTAATTGCTTTAGTGAGGTATATATTTTTCAAGCATATAAGACCTTTGTTTATGCATACTATCTGTATCCTATTACAATGTGATTTATTCATTTGATCTGAATTGTTTGTTAAGATACATTAATTTATGATTGGATTGAGATAGCTATATGAGATTCTTCAACAGGGATTAGACTAGATAGAATTAGTGATTTATTTGATAATTCTGTTTGTTCCAGATCATGCATGTCTTACTTAATTCTTATGTGTAATGTTTCTGAATGAATGCCATGTATTCTTAATACAATGCTTGCTTATTTAAATATCATAAATGCATCTCTTAGTACTTGCATTAATTGTAGAAAAAGCATATTTAGGATTACAATAAGGCAAAGACTTTCAGTCCTCCTTATGTAAGGTTGGTGATTTTCTCCTAGCCTAGAGACAAATTTGTCATGGGCATTTAAATGGAGAAAATGGCCAGTCAAAGATAAGAATGAGCATGATAATGTTGCAACTGTTGTTATCTCTGTTTATAGTAAAATCTCTAATCCATCTGGACCCAAACTGATAAGTTGGGTACCAAGAACTGTTAATCCATTTTTGAGTGCAGGACATAACAGGTTAATTGATTCATATGTATTCTTGGTAATTCATACTCAAGGCATATGATCAAAAAAAGAGCCTCACAATCAAATGTGATTGACAAAAGCTATTCCGTCAATAATCTTTGGAGATGACAACAAAGGTTTTCATTACGGGACAGGCTATACAGAAAAGGGATGTCATCATGGACTCAAAAATTGCTATCACTGATAACAAATAATTATTGGAGTCATTGATAATAATTGAAGCATCTTTCTTGCTGAAGAATCAAGGCACAAATCCTCTTATCAGACAGTTCTGCATCAAAGGACAAAATGTCAATTCAACAAAGGATTAGTGTCTCATTTGAAGCAAGAAGGTTGAGAAGCTTGCTCTTGTTAGAGTAAGTAAAGAATATGCTCGTGGCTAGACTGGAATCTCAGGAATAGTGAAGTTAATGGTTTCTACTATAAACCTTTATCTGACAAAAGTTTAGTTATGGCATTGGAAGCTCTCACCCTTGAACATCATCTCAAGGAACTCTTTTGTGAAAAGGGGTTAGTGGGAGGACTGCCTCATCTGGAATTCAGAAGATGATAAATGTGCGGCATGTCAGGAAGAGAAGTCAAAGACAACATCACAACACAGTAAAGATATACCTTAGTGATGATTGATGACTACTCTTAACACAAAGTTGTTGTTCGTGCATTCTGTTAGATATATTTGAGATGTCATGTCTAATATGTTTCATGTTTAGATTTCAGATCTTAACAAACAGGAAATATCAGGACTTACTAGAATCAGTACTTACTGGAAGTCAACACTTCATATCAGAACTTAAGGTCATATCAGAACTTAAGTACGGGAGGACTTATAGTTAAGGAATGAAGCTGATTTACAGTAGAAGATCGAGACTAAAATAAAAGAAGATATGCATGGTAAGAATTAGAAGACTGGAAGACTTGTATAAGATATCTGATTAATATATTTTAGGAGACAGAGTTATATTCCATATCAATTAGAATATATCTTGTAACTGTGTACTATATAAACACGGACTTACGGTTTACACTATATGTGTTATCATTATCGAGATACATTATTCATTGTAACCTAGCAGCTCTTAGTGATATTTGTTCATCACTGAGAGAGAACAGTTCCATTGTAACAGAGTTTATTATATTGAATATTATTTTTACTGTTACTTGTGTTCAAGATCGATTTGATTGTAGTAACACTGTATTCAACCCCCTTCTACAGTGTTGTGTGACCTAACAATTGGTATCAGAGCTTATCTGTTAACACACATACAGTAAAGATCCAAACAATCATATCTGAAGAAGCAGAAACTCCAACCAAGCCCACCAAAACTGAAGAAACTAAAAATACTCAAATCCACAGTCGATATGAGACTATTAGGGTTCCCATACTGAGACCTTATGAGTATCCCATATGGAAAGTGAAGATGGCTATGTTTCTGGAAGCTGCAGTTGCAGATCAACCAGCAAAGTCCATACCAAAGGAGAAAGGTGATTACACAGCTGAAGACATCTCATCTATTGCAAAAGATGCAAGGGTAAGGCATTTGCTGCATAGTTCCATTGATAATGTCATGTCAAACAGGGTAATTAATTGCAAGACTGCAAAGGAGATATGGGATGCTTTGGAGACAAGATGCCAGGGAACTGATGTAATCAAAAAGAACAGGAGGACTATACTCACTCAAGAGTATGAGCACTTTGACTCAAAAGCTGGTGAGTCATTAACTGAATTATATGAAAGGTTTGTCAAACTCTTGAATGATCTATCACTGGTGGACAAGGAATATGATATTGAAGACTCAAATCTGAAATTCCTTTTAGCTCTTCCTGAAAATTGGGATTTGAAGTCTACTACCATAAGAGACAGCTATGCATTTGATGAAACTACTCTTGATGAAATTTATGGTATGCTCAAGACTTATGAACTTGAGATGGATCAAAGGAGCAAGAGACATGGGAGAAAGTCAAGGATAGTTGCTTTTAAGGCTGATGAGGAATCTCCTAAAGTTGCCGTCTCAAAGAAGGGCAAAGAAAAAGCTCTCATCATAAAGTCTAATTCATAGTCATCATATTCTGATGATGATGATTCAGAAACTGAAAGCTTACCTGAAATGGATGTTGATGCAGAGATGATGAAATTGTGTGCTCTTATGGTGAAGGGTATCACAAAGATAGCCTACAGGAAATTCAGAAAGGGAAAGAAGTTTTCCAGGAAAGGTGTAAGTGCTGATAAGAAAGGGTTCAGAAAGTCTGAAGGCAAATGTGCAAAGTCTGACAGAGGAGACAACTCAAATGTCAAATGCTATAATTGTGGTGAAAGAGGCCACATATCTCCTGACGGCAAGAAAGGAAAAAGTGACAAAGGCAAGGCACTTGTCACAAAGAAAAAAAGCTGGAGAGACTCTTCAGATTCTGAAGATAAGGTGAACTATGCCTTGATGGCAAATGCTGATGGCAGCCCTGAAACTGCTGAATTGAAGGTACCTCAAATAACTTATGCTTTTCATACTGATGATATTACTGAGTTGAGATTATATCTTAAAACCATGTTTATTAGTTACAGAGATCAAACTTTAATATGTGAAATATTTGTTGGATATATTTGAGATGTCATGTCTAATATGTTTCATGTTTAGTTTTCAGATTTTAACTAACAGGATATATCAGTTCTTACTGGAATCAGGACTTACTGGAAGTCAGGACTTAAGGATATCATGACTTAGATTATCAGAAGATAATATCAGAAGATGAATATCAGAACTTAAGTACTGGAGGACTAACAGTTAAGGAAGGAAGCTGATTTACAGGAAAGAAGATCGAGACTAATACAAGAAGAAGATATGCATGGAAAGAGTTAGAGGACTAGAAAAATTGTATAAGATATCTGATTGATATATTTTAGGAGACAGAATTATATTCCATATCAATTAGAAGTTATCTTATAACTGTATGTCTATATAAACACAGACATATGTTTACTCTATGAGAGTTACGATCATCGAGAAGATCATACATTGTAACCTAGAAGCTCTCGTGATATTTGTTCATCACTGAGAGAGAACAGTTCCATTGTAACAGAGTTTATTATATCGAATACATCTGTTTTCTGTTACTTGTGCTTTAAATCGATTTGATTGTATTCTACACTGTATTCAACCCCCTTCTACAGTGTTGTGTGACCTAACAATTGGTATCAGAGCTTATCTGTTAACACACATACATTAAAGATCCAAAACAATCATGTCTGAAGAAGCAGAAAATCCAACCAAGCCCGCCAAAACTAAAGAAACTCTAAAGACTCAAACCCACAGTCGATATGAGACTATCAGGGTTCCCATGCTGAGACCTTCTGAGTATCCCATATGGAAAGTGAAGATGGCTATGTTTCTGGAAGCTACAGATCCAGAATACCTTGACAAAATTTATGAAGGACCGCATAAGCCAACCAAGCTCTCTGTTGTAGTTGCACATCAGCCAGCAAAGACCATATCAAAGGAGAAAAGTGAATACACAGCTAAAGATATCTCATCTATTGCCAAAGATGCAAAGGTAAGGTATTTGCTGCATAGTGCCATTGATAATGTCATGTCAAATAGGGTAATTCAATGCAAGACTGCAAAGGAGATATGGGATGCTTTGGAGACAAGGTGTCAGGGAACTGATGCAATCAAGAAAAACATGAGGACTATACTCATTCAAGAGTATGGGCACTTTGACTCAAAAAGTGATGAGTCATTAACTGATTTATATGACAGGTTTGTCAAACTCTTGAATGATCTGTCACTAGTGCACAAAGAATATGACATTGAATATTCAAATCTAAAATTCCTTTTAGCTCTTCCTGAAAGTTGGGATTTGAAAGCTACTATTATAAGAGACAACTATGCTCTTGATGAAACTACTCTTGATGAAATTTATGGAATGCTCAAGACTTATGAACTTGAGATGGATCAAAGAAGCAAGAGACATGGGAGAAAGTCAAGGACAGTTGCTCTTAATGCTGAGGAGGAATCTCCCAAAGTGGCTGTCTCAAAGAAAGGAAAAGGAAAGGCTCTCATCATAAAGTCTGATTTAGAATCATCAAGTTCTAATGATGATGATTTAAAAACTGAAAGTCTACCTGAAGTAAATGTTGATGAAGAGATGATGAAGCTGTGTGCTCTTATGGTGAAGGGTATCACAAAGATAGCCTAAAGGAAATTCAGAAGGGGAAAGAAGTTTTCCAGGAAAGGTAGAAGTTCTGATAAGAAGGGCTTCAGAAAATCTGAATGCAAAGGAGGAAAGTCTGACAGAGGAGATTACTCAAATGTCAAATGCTACAACTGTGGTGAGAAAGGCCACATATCTCCTGACTGCAAGAAATGAAAGAGTGATAATGGCAAGGCTCTTGTCACAAAGAAGAAAAGCTGGACAGACACTTCATATTCTGAAAATGAGGAGAACTATGCCTTGATGGCAAATGCTGATAACAGTTCTGATGCTGCTGAGTTAAAGGTACCTCAAACAACTTATGCCTTTCATACTGATGATATTACTAAGTTGAGATTATATTTTAAAACCATGTTTATTAGCTATAGAGATCAAACTTTAACATGTGAAAGATTAACTTCTGAAAATCTTGCTCTTAAAAAGAGGAATGATTATTTAGAAAAAGAGTTAGTTATGTTTCATCAAACTCAGAAGGATAGAGATGATGCATTCTATGTTAGAGATGAAGTGCTAAAAATGAATAAATCTCTAAAAACTGAGTTAGAAAAGGAGAGAGAGATTATCAGGAGTTGGACTAACTCTGGCAGAACAACTCAAGATATACTAAGTAGTGGGAACTGGAAAGGGGGCTTAGGTTATGGAGATGAGAAAAGTGAAAAAGGAACTGAACAAGTTAAGCCAATTATTGTTAAAAAGACTACTAAGCCAAAGGTAAATCCTGTTAAATTTGTAGCTAAAACCGTAAAGTCCGATTCTGAAAAGATGAAAGATATTGAGACAGAAGTGATAGCAGAGTCAACTTCTGACAAATTAGAACAGGATAAACCAACTGAAGTTAATATAGGCTTAATGACTAAGAAGCAGCTTAAACATAAGCTGAAAGAGATTACCAGTGTAAACAAGGTAAAGGTAGCTAGGAAAAATAGGAATGAAAAGGAAGGTGTGAATAAAAGCAACAATTATATACCTGTTCCTAATGCTCCTAGAAAGAAATGCTATAACTGTGGAAACTCTAACCATCTGGCTTCTTTTTGCAGGAAGAATAAGAATATAAACTCCTTACCTTCTAAGTCAGGAGTTAAGAGTCAGTCTGTTAGGTTTAAGCCAAAAAATCCTTGTTTTCATTGTGGTAGTATATGACATTCCATTTATACTTGTAAGGAATATCATAGTTTATACTATGATTATTATCAGATAAAACCTTCTTTGAAGAAAGTTGCTTTAATTCCTTCTAGTGTAAAGTATGATGCAAAGTCTGACACTGTTAATACTGATAAGAAAAATGTTAGCATAAACTCTGATGTTAAATCCGCTGCAAATGTTAACAAACTTAAAAAGGCCAAAGGATCCAAGGAAGTCTGGGTCCTTAAAACTAATCATTAGTGGTCTTTGTGATTGCAGGGCAACAAGAAGAACATCCTAGTTATGGATAGTGGATGTTCAGGACATATGACTGGAAATAAAGCCCTGCTATCAGATTTTGTGGAGAAAGCTGGCCCAGGAGTTTCTTATGGAGATGGCAACATTGGAAAAACTCTGGGATATGGCAAGATCAATCTTGGGAATGTCATCATTGAATCAGTAGCTCTTGTCTCAGGACTTAAACATAATCTGTTGAGTATAAGTCAAATATGTGATAGAGGTTATCATGTGGATTTCTTTGAAGAACACTGTGAAGTTATAAGTAATTCTACAGGCAAAGTGGTTCTGAAAGGTTACAGGCATGGTAACATTTATAAAGCCAGACTTTCAACAAATACTAATAGTTCTGCAATCTGTCTGTTGAGTAGAGCATCAATTGAAGAAAGCTGAAATTGGCACAAGAAACTCTCTCATTTAAATTTTAACAATATAAATGTGCTTGTAAAGAAAGATCTTGTGAGATGACTGCCAAAAACAGTATTTACTCCTGATGGCCTTTGTGATTCATGTCAGAGGGCAAAACAAAGAAAATATTCTTTCAAGAGCAAAACTGAGTCATCAATTCTTGAGCCTTATCACCTACTGCATGTTGATCTATTTGGTCCAGTCAATGTCATGTCTATTGCAAAGAAGAAATATGCTATGGTTATAGTGGATGAGTTCACAAGGTACACTTGGGTGTACTTCTTACACAAGAAGATTGAAACTGCATCTACTCTAACTGATCATGTCAGACAGCTGGATAAATTGATCAAAGATTCTGTTAAAATAATAAAGAGTGATAATGGCACTGAGTTCAAGAATTCAATCATGGAAGAGTTCTGCAAAGATCATGAAATCAAACAGGAATTTTCTGTACCTAGAACTCCACAGCAAAATGGAGTTGTAGAAAGAAAGAACAATTTCTCATTGAAGCTGCACGAACAATGCTTGATGAAGCAAAGCTACCAACCTATTTTTGGGCTGAAGCTGTGCAGACTGCTTATTTTACACAGAATGCTACACTTATAAAGAAGCATGGAAAAATACCATATGAGATGGTGAAGAAAAAGAAGCCAAATCTGAAATACTTTCATGTATTTGGTTGCAAGTGTTTTGTTCTTAAGACTCATCCTGAATAGCTGTCAAAATTTGATCTAAAAGCTGATGAAGGAATTTTTGTTGGATATCCACTTTCAACAAAGGCCTTCAGAGTCTACAATTTAAGAACCAGAGTTGTCATAGAATCTATCAATGTCTCTTTTAATGATAAGAAGATTACTGGACTTGAAGATTTCGATGATCATGATCAGCTGAGATTTGAGAATGAAGATTTAAATTCTGATTCTGTAAATACTGATGACTTAAATCCTGATCCTGTAAGTTCTGATGGATTAAGTTCTGATGTCATTGAAACTGTGGTAACAACTTCAAAGGAAAATGCACCTGTCCAGGGGGAGCAAGCTGAAGATCCTACGACATCCCAAGACTCTAGAGAAGCATCAAAACCTGTCACTGGCTCTTCAAGTTCTGATTCGTCTAGTTTTGGTGAGCCAAATTCTGATAATTTTGGAAGCTCTGATTCTTCAACTCCTGAAAAATCAAACTCAAATTCTGAAGTCTCAGAGAGCATAACTACAGGGGGAGCATTAGAAAATGCTGATGGAGACAGTATGGTTCATGGGGGAGGAACCAGTTCTAGAGATCAACTTCCATCTGCAAGAAAGTGGACTAAAGCACACACACCTGATCTAATCATTGGAGATCCTGAAGCAGGTGTCAGAACTAGAACTACAACTTCAAATGAATGTCTCTATCATTTCTTTCTATCTCAGACTGAACCAAAGAAAGTGGAAGAAGCTCTTCAAGATGTTGATTGGGTGCAAGCAATGCAGGAAGAGTTAAATGAATTTAAAAGAAATAAAGTCTGGACCCTAGTGCCAAGACCAAAGTACAGATCAGTTGTTGGTACAAAATGGGTGTTCAGAAACAAAACTGACAGTGATGGCATAATTACAAGGAATAAAGCAAGACTGGTTGCTAAAGGCTACTCTCAACAGGAGGGTATTGATTATGATGAAACATTTGCACCAGTTGCTAGATTAGAAGCCATAAGGATCTTTTTGGCTTATGCTGCTCACAAGAAGTTTAAAGTCTTTCAAATGGATGTGAAAAGTGCTTTTCTCAATGGAGAATTGGAAGAAGAGGTATATGTTGAACAACCTACAGGCTTTGTAGATCCTAAATTTCCCAATCATGTCTATAGGCTTGACAAAGCACTTTATGGCCTTAAGCAAGCTCCAAGAGCATGGTATGAGACTTTAACTCAATTCCTTCTGGAAAGTGGATTTCACAGAGGCACAATTGACAAGACTTTATTCTACCTCAACCATGGAAAAGACTTACTTTTGGTACAGATATATGTTGATGATATCATATTTGGTTCTACTAATTCTAAACTGTGTGAGAAGTTTGCAAAGCTAATGTAGTCAAGATATCAAATGAGTATGATGAGAGAACTCAGCTATTTTCTGGGCCTACAAGTCAAGCAAACTGAAGAAGGCACTTTTATCTGTCAATCCAAGTATACTAGAAATTTACTGAAGAAATTCGGAATGCAAGATTGTTCAACTGCATCCACTCCCATGGCCACTGCAACCAAGTTAGATAAGGATACTGGTAAATTGGTAGATATTACTAACTACAGAGGTATGATTGGCTCATTACTCTATCTAACTGCAAGTAGACCTGATATCATTTATGCTACCTGTCTTTGTGCAAGATTTTAGGCTGATCCAAGAGAACCTCACTTATTAGCTGTGAAAAGAATTTTCAAGTACCTTAAGTGTACAGCTGATCTAGGATTGTGGTATCCTAGGGAATCATATTTTAAGCTAATTGGTTACTCAGATGCAAATTTTGCAGGATGCAAAATAGACAGGAAAAGCACTAGTGGAAGCTGCCAATTTCTTGGAGGCATATTGGTTTCTTGGTTTAGCAAGAAACAAAAGTCAATTTTCACATCAACTACAGAAGCAGAATATATTGCTGCAGGAAGCTGTTGTGCATAGATTCTTTGGATGAAGAATCAGTTACTGGATTATGGGTTAGAATTTTTTAAAATCCCTATATACTATGATAATCAAAATGCTATTGCTATGACAAGTAATCCAGTTCAACACTATTATGGATTAAAAACTAGGGTATATGATTGCTGTATTTATTACTAAGGAACGTGAGCTTCGAGGCTCGATTTGACTGCTCTTGTGCTTCGTGACTCAATCTGCCTTAACAAGATGCCTACGTACCTTGCTGATTGCCAAGGATCAAGTCAAAAAACGTAGTTCTGATTTGTGGAGTGAGGTCCCTTATAAAGATGTTGAGAGTCCTTGAATTGGACTTGGGTTTGGAGACTTGGTGGGCAAGTCTCAGAATTAGAATGGACTTTGGAGTCCTAGGAAGTAGGAAGCTGATTCCTTATCCTATGAGGTTCCTTGGAGGCCAATCTACAAGGATTTATATCCCCACCAGGACTCATCTTAATAGCTGTTTTTCTCCCTTATTAATTAATTACGAAATTAATTGATATTCAGGGTTTTGGGCCTTCTTTGTTCCATCAGGCCTGATCCGGTCCATCAGGCCTGATCAATGTGTTAACCTTTTTGGTTCGAATGTCATACATCTTCTAATTGGGCCTTGTAGCCCAAATCATGTGTAATTAATGCAATATTAACTACGTAATCAGGATTTATTTATTCCCTATCATTTGCCCCCCAACTTTTGGGAAACAGTGACTAGGTTTCACAGAAGTTAAGTTCATTCGTTCCCTTGCAGGGTATCATTTTGCGTAAAGTGTGGAGCGACCTACACATTTATAATGATTTACTTTAATCCCTATTATTTAGGAATTAACTTAATTTCCTGGAATTTTCTTGAATTCTGTGATTCCTTAATTTTCTGGAATTATTCCTTATTTTCTGAAAATATTTTTATTTTCTGGAAATATTTAAAGGAATTTTCTTTTATTCTTATTTTTTTCCAGGATTTTTCTTCCCTCTTTTTTTTTTCTTTTTCATCTTTTTCTTCCTTTTCCTTTTTTTTTATATCTGGTTCGACCAGGAATCCTGTTCGACCAGGATCCTGGTCGAATTGGCCACCACCTTGTCCTGGTCGACAAGATTTCGAGGAGGATCATTTCGAGCAAGAATCTTGGTCGAATTTCGGCCAGGATTTTTCATATATATATATATATTTTAGGAACATTTCGGTCAGGATCAATGTTTTTGACCGAATTAATCTCCTTTTCTAACCTTGGTCGAAGCTGTTTCGACCTCAGAGATTTAGGTCAGGAATTATTCGGGCATTCTGGTCGAATGAAACAGCTATTTTAAATATTTTTTCTCCCCTTTCGACCGGGAATTTTCGGTCAGGATTCTTTCTTGACCGAATTAGCTCCCTTTTTTGGCCCTGGTCGAAGCCTTTTCGACCTCAATTAACTCGACTAGGAATATGATATGAACCCTAATCGAATTGGGTCAAGAATTTGGAATATATTACTTTTTTATGACTCCATATATTTGATTTGGGCCCTAAATTTGGGCTGGATTCCTTTGGGCTCCTGATTTGGGCCTGGATTCCTTTGGGCTCCTGATTTGGGCCTTAACTTTGGTCTTCCCACCCAATTTTTGGCCCCTTTTCTGGGCTTGATTTGTTGATCCCTTTAATGGGCTTTTTCTGGACTGGGCCTTCTCTTGGATAGTTGGGCCTTTTTCTAGGCTTCATTTACCTGGGCCCTTTTATTATATTTTCTATCATGGGCTTTTTTACAGGTTTTAATATCCCATGCCCATTTAAACTTGGGTTGGGCCTTAATCCTTAAGCCCGACTTCCAGAATATTCTGGAATTTCTAGACTATTCCAGATTTTGCCAAATAATTTTCTAAAATGTTTCAAAAATTTTCCGGAACATTCCAGATTCTTCCATTTTTGGGCCTAAATGGGCTTTTTTGAGGCCCAATTTTCCCTACCAAGGGCTATATAAGAGTGAGGTGTGGGGGGGGTGTGATTTCACACTTCTCATTTCATTCTTCAATCTCTTCTATCCTCCCAATTCTCAACACCCCTCTTCCTTAGTTTTCCAGCCTCCCTTCCTTCCAAGGTTTCCAGGTCCTTTCAAGCTTCATCAATGGCTGATAAGAATTCCGAGAGAGCGGCCAAAATAGCCTCGGCTTCAAAATGAGGTAAGGGTGTCGAAATCCGCTCTTCTTACATATCTTTAATAGATATGACTAATACTAGGGGGGACGAATATCCTTCCACTGCACATCTTGATTCTTTTAATCATTGCAACACTTGGCACAATATAGATAACGATAAGTTAAACGCTCGTTATAACGTTCGTCCTCCCTTTAGGCTAGTTCCAATTTCTGGTGGCGACCGTACTTGCCACTGGAAACCCGATACTCTTTTTATTTACACAGATGCCCTTGATGCTGGGCTTAGGTTTCCTTTTCATCCCTTCATTCCTCACCTTCTAGCTGATTTACAAATTAACCCATGTCAGCTTCCTCCAAACGCTTGGAGGAACATTTTATGTTTTATGGTTTGCTGTCTTAGGGAAGGTTTTCCCTTATCCGTAGCTGTTTTTAGGAAGGTTTTTCAATGTTACAATAGTTCTTCTAGTAATTATGGTTGGGTCTATGTTAAACAAAGGCCCAAGTGTAAGCATATTTTTAACAACGCCTCCATTCCCGACAATAACCAAAATTGGAGGAATAGTTTTGTCGGGTTAAGGTGGGAGAATGACGACTGGGGCACAGTCTTCAGATCTTCCTTCAGGAAGGTTAGTGATGGTAGCCTCAAATCCATTCACTTAACCCCCGAGGAAACTATCATTTACAATGAGCTTACTCGGGATGACGGTACTACTACCAGCTGGACTCTTTTAGAGGAGTTCTCCCTCATCCACGTGGGGCTATCCTCTGTTTCTCAACAGGGTATTTTCTTCCCTTCTCAATTTTATTTCATTTCATGCATTATTAACACCACTTATTTTGTTTTTTCTTTTGTTTTGCAGCTGCCAAGGAGATCAACGAGGATAACGTGCCTCTTGTTGAGGAGACTGCTAGGATGAAGAAGGCTCGTCTTGCGGGCCTAGATACTCGAGGAAAGGCTACGGAGCCTAGCTTCCTACGGAAGCAAAAGGAGCCCATGGTGAAGGTTCCAGCTGAGGGAGCTGAGGGCCATAGTGCCCCTATCACTACTGCTGCTCTTGCCCCTACTGCTAGGGGCGCCTTTCATCCTCTCTGGGGATTCCGCCGAGGGGATACCGTGGTTGGATCCACGAAGCATGCCTGGGATTGGTCTTACCATGGTGTAACTCCCAAGGACTTCACTGATGTGGTGGCTACTCCTGACTTGGAGAGGATAAAGCTCATGGGAGCTCAGTCCTTAGCCTCGGTATGATTATTTCTTGAAATTTATTTTTCTTTCTTACTTGTGGCATCCACTTGCCTTATAATTTTGTTTATTGTTTCGTTTCAGTTTAACGCCTACTTCCAAGGTGCTGTGAGACAAGCTGAATCATGGAAGAGGGCTTTTGACAAAGCTGATAATGCCCTCAGGAGGCAGCAGAAGAAGTATGCCGCTTTAGAGTGAAAGCTAAAGCGTAAGGAGGAGGAGTTAGTCCAATGCTGAGCTGGTGGTGCTACGGGCCGAGAAAGATAAGGCTATTGATAACTACTTGGACTCGGAGGAGTTTACCCAGTCCATGAGGGTGAGGGATGATTCAGTCTTCCCTGGGTTTTTTAGGACTGGCTGGGACACGGCCCTCGGGACCGTGAATGAGTCCTGTCCTGATATTAACCCGGCGGACTATGTCTGTCCCGATGACGAGGCTTTACTGTAGAGGTTTCGTACCCGAGTGGTTGTCTCGGATCGTATCCCTCAGGATCCGCTTCTTCCTCCTCCCGAGTCGTCTTCCAGGCTAGCTGAGGATGATAGCTCTTCCTCCTCCGAAACGACATAGACTTCCAGCGAGAGCGGAGGAGATGATGATGTGGATGCCGAGAGAACATCTGCTCCTTAAAGCTTTTCCAGCCCTGCGCGGCTTATCTATTTTATCTTGTCTTCGAGACTTTATTTATCAGACTTTGTATTATTTATTTGAACTTGTTTTATTTATCAAACTTTATGGTTTCATCTCATGCACTTAGTTTACTTATTTTGTTGCTGGAACTCTAAACATATTTTGAAAACTTATGAATTTCACAAATTGTTGGGATTCATCCCTTACACCAGTCTTAATAAACCTCAAAACAAAACTAAAATATGTAAATCCTAAGCAAGCAAAGCTTCAGGGTGCTTTTCAACCTACTTGTCATCTTGACAAGTGAGAATCGTGCTCAACCGTCTCACACATAGTAAATCTCCAGGTTTAGTGCATGCCAAGTTCTCGGGACTTCAAAACCATCCATAGTCTCCAGCTTGTATGTTCCTCTACCTTGAACGCTCTTAACCTTGTACGGCCCTTCCCAATTTGGGGCAAGTTTCCCTTTCTGCCCTATACCAGAAGCTTCCACCTTCCTTAAGACTAAGTCACCTTGTTTGAAGAACCTTTCTTTAACTCTTAGGTTGTAGTAAAATGTAGACTTTTTCTGATATTCCACTATCTTCGAATGTTCCTCATCTCGCACTTCATCAATTAGATCCAGGGCTAACCTTTGCCCTTCCTCATTTTCCTCAGCATTGAAAGCTTGATTCCTGGGGGAAGAATGTGATATCTCTACATGAACAACTGCTTCTGCCCCATATGCTAACATGAAGGGAGTTGCTCCAGTCGTGACTCTACAGGTAGTCCTATAGGCCCATAGTATTGGGAGTATTTCATCCACCCAGTTATTCTTCGACTTCTCGATCCTCTTCTTAAGTCCATCCAGGATTATTCGATTCACCACTTCCGCTTGCCCATTGGCTTGCGGGTGAGCCACAAAGGTGAATCGTAACTCAATTTCATTCTCCTCACAATACTTCTTGAAATCCCCATTGTTGAATTGTGTTCCATTGTCAGTGACTAGGATGCGGGGAATTCGATACCGGCACATGATATTTTCCCACAGTAATTGTGCAACTTGCTTAGTTGTGATTTTGGCCAAAGGCTTGGCTTCAATCCACTTAGTAAAATAATCAATGGCTACAATCAGGAACTTCCTTTGTGCCGTGGCCATGGGGAAAGGCCCCAGTATATCCATTCCCCACATAGCAAAGGGGATGGGTGAGTTGATGGAGGTCATCATCTCGGGGGGTTGTCTAATGACTGGTGCGTGCTTCTGACAGCGGTCACACTTTTTCACGTATTCTTTGGCATCAGCCATCATTTCTGGCCAATAGAAGCCTAAATGGGTTATCTTATGAGCTAAGGCCCTGCCCCCCAAATGTTGCCCACAGATACCTTCATGTACTTCTTCAAGAGCCAAGCGTGCCTCATCGGGCCTGAGACACCTTAAGTAAGGAACCACGAAAGATCTTTTATACAGGATTCCATCTATCAAAGAGTATCTTAGTGCTCGAACGACCAATTTTCATGCTTCAGTAGCATCGTTCGGCAACCATCCTATTTGAATATGAGTTTTAATGGGATCATTCCATGACGTCCCCAGACCTATAGGAGCTACAAGCTTAACATCAATGCTTCGTGTCTTCAGAACGCGGAAGTACACTCTTCCTGAACTTTCCTCTATCTCAGATGAAGCAAACTTTGATAATGCATCTGCCTTAGCATTTTCCTCCCTCGGAATGTGCTCAACATGGCATTCATCGAATTGGTATCACAACCCTTACTAGGCGGACATACTTAGCCATCGTATCATCCCTTGCCTCAAACTCTCCCTTTACCTGGGATATGACCAGCTTCGAGTCTCCACAGACTTTTAAGTTCTTGACTCTAAGTGTCCCTGCTAAACCAAGACCAGCTATCAGAGCTTCATATTCTGCCTCATTGTTTGTGGTCGGGAAGTCTAACTTCATGGCATACTCGATCAAGAACCCATCAGGGCTTTGTAAAACCAAACCTCCTCCACTTGAATTTGTTTTTGATGCTTCATGAAAATAGAGCACCCAATATTCTTTCTCTTTTTCATCATGTTCTTTGTCCCCTTATCGACTTCCTTGTCTTGAGGTATGATATCTTCCTGCCCCCGACTTCTTGGTTGGGTATGGTACATTCCACCACGAAGTCAGCTAACGCCTGGGTTTTTATTGCCGTCCGTGGCTTAAATCTGATGTCGAATTCTCCCAGCTCTATTGCCCACTTGATCAACCTCCCACTAGCCTTGGGACTGTGAATGATATTTCTCAGGGGTTGATTTGTTAGCACCTCAATTTTATGAGCTTGGAAGTAAGGACACAGCTTTTTTGAAGCCATTACGAGGGCTAGAGCAAACTTCTCAATAGTTGAATAATTCAACTCAGCTCCATGCAGAATTTTGCTGACATAGTATACGGGTTTCTGGATTTTCAGTTCCTCCTTAACCAATACAGCGCTTAAGGCACTCTCTCTAACATTCGGGAAATATCGTGTAATTATTTGTATCAATATATAATTATTATATGAATATTATATGAATTATTGGTGAATTATCTGATGTGTGATAATAATATTTGGATGTTTGTATATAATAAAATGTGAGTATGTTAATTTTAATATGTCCAGAATAAAATATAGATAATTAATATATTTTTCTGATAATTTATGGAGTGTTATATGATTTTATAAAAATTTATGAATTTATTAATTATTTTCTGAATAATTATAAAATTATTTTATAAAGCCGGGGATCGTCCAACTTTAACCGTTTTTACGTTTTTACAACCCGAAACTCATCCGAAAACTCCTTCCTAACCTAATCTGGTAATTCCGGACATTTTCCGTGTTTTGACTTTTTCGATCCGGATTACGGTTTGACCCATGCGCGGCCCGGCGCAAAATTTTCGATACGATAATCATTTCGATAAATCAACAAAACCCGTATTCTCAAAAGATGGGATAATATTACATTATTTTCGTATAAAGTGTTTTATAAAAAGCCCGGTTGGGATAATTATCCAAAATTGATATCAAATCGGATCGTTATTGTAGTTACTTAGCGGCTAAGCAAATAATTTAACGATCCAAAATGATCCAGAACGAACCAATATTCCGTAAATATAAATAGCATATTTCTTATTTCATTTTATTTGTTTATTCATTTACAATCAGTAAAAATACAATAAATACAGAGAAAAACCCTAAAAACGATACGTTCCTGAGAATCAAACGCACAAACGAAGGCGTTACCGAACTCTGATTCAAGCGTGTAATATATCAAAACGAAGCTCTCGAAAAGTACTTTCTGAATCAATCAACCATTTTAGTGCAATAATTAAGGTAATATTTTTATTTATTTATTTATATTCGAATTATTTGATGATTAAATTATGAAAATTTATTCTTGATGTTATTGATATGATTTGATGATTCCATCGTGTAGATAATATTTTTCTGGTCAATTTGATATATTATATGTCAAAAACCGAGTTCAATAACATATAGAAATTAAGGTTTGATTTTCAGAAAATTCTTTAAGAAGCTGTTCTTGAAGGGTTCTGAGAATCAAAACCATATTTGAGGATGATGAATACCTCAGGTTTTGAAGTATGAGTAACCAAAATGCTCAGATTTTCATGCTCTTTCTGTTTATGCCATTAAATCATTCAAACGATAGGTAATATATAAATTCCGTAAATTAGGGTTTATATCGAAATTTGGGGGTTTAATATTTGATGATTGTTTGATGTTTTGATTGACATGGATAAATAGATCGTTTCATTTGCAATGGATTCGTATCGGTCTCGTTGATTTTGGTTCCCGTTTAATGCTCGTCGGAAAATCGCCGACTTGATCGGCGTTAATGGAGTCGCCGGCGTTACTCCGGTTTTGGCCGGAGAAGACGAGGTTAGACTCGTTTGTTGCGATTGAATTAATTTTCTTAAACTGGGATGGCCGATGTAGGAAAACGAAGCAAAATTAGCTCAAAACCATATGATTTCGGGGCTGAAATCGAGGTGGCCGGAAACCGGGTATAGCCGCCAGATTCTGGAAAGATCCAGCCGGCGACCCGAAGATTTCTTGGCGACCCGATTAGAGACCCAACTTCGGACCCGGTTTCGATCCATCAGACTACAACCCCCTTCCCTAAAATCTGTTTCTGCAAAATTTTCTTTTAAAAATAATTCAAAAAAATCATTTCTAAATTCTAAAATTCAATATTTATTTCTGAAAATTATTTTTAATTTTAAAATAAATTTTAATTATTTAATTAATTAATTTTAGTTGATAATTAATTATTTAATTATTTAATTAATTTAAATATTAATTGATTAATTAATTTAATTAGTTATTAATTAATTTTAATTGATTATTTCATTGGATTTAATTATTAAAAAATTTATTTAAAAATTCCAAAAAATAGTTTTGAGCTTTAAAATATTATTTTAAATTATTTTTAAGGCTCGATAAATATTATAAAATTATTTTAAAAGTCATATTCGAGTATTCGAACCCTATTAGTTAATTATTAAATGATTAGGAGACCGTTTTAATTCCGAAAAATGTTCAAAAATTCATAATAAATCAACCGTTCGTCCGTTTAATACGAAACGAACGCCTCTAGACTCAGAAAAATGTTTTGCTGCTATTAAAAATATATTTGAGACCTAAATTCTTTTATATCTAAAGGTCGTTTATTTTATGGCTCATTCCGAGTCAATTATGGATCGATAAAATACTCTTTTTGACCCGATTCCAATTCTAAACATATCGAGACCTATCTCTTGGCAGTTCAACTTATGTGCTACATGAATTACGTGATTATGTGTTATGTGAATGATATGATTACATGCCCTATGTGTACGTGTTATGTGGATAATGAGTCAGCGTGTCTTTTAAGCATTATCTGATTGAAATGTGATCTTTATCTGTTATTATCGGGCGGGTAGACGATAGGGATAAGTGTATAGACTAGAAAATTATATATTGTCAGTTCATTGAATAGTACTATTTGTGATAGATCCGCATAGTGCGAGACGTTCAAAGCCATATAGAGATTGTAGAAGTAAAGCATGATTGCGTGTAGTACTGAAACGAGTGAATTCAGAATAAAGATAAATCTAAGAGGGTAAATGATAAGAAAGGTCAAGTAGCCCGTCAAGGGTAATACAGATGCGACATGACTGAGTGATATGGCAGCTAGTTAAAGATTAGAGGATTATCAATTGAGGCAAGTATTCCTCCTACTACAAATCACTAGACATGACATTCACTGGACCAAATAGATCAACATGTAGTAGGTGATAAGGCTCAAGAATTGAAGATTCAATCTTGCTCTTGAACGAAGATTTTCTTTGTTTTGCCATTTGACATGAATCACAAAGGCCATCAGGAGCAAATACTGATTTTGGCAGTCCTCTCACAAGATCTTTCTTGACTAGTTCATTTATATTGTTGAAATTTAAATGAGAGAGCTTCCTGTGCCAATCTCAGCTTTCTTCAATTGATGATGTAACACCCGGGATATCGCGTGTAATTATTTTTATCAATAAATATTTTTTATATGATTATTGTGATTTTTGGTGAATTATCTGATAATTGGTGTGGATATGTGGATGCTTATATGTGATAAAGTATAAGTATGTTAATTATATTATGACCAGAATAAAATATAGATAATTAAGGTATTTTTCTGGTAATTTTTGGACTGTTATATGATTTTATATTGATTTATGAATTTATTAATTATTTTCTGAATAATTTCAAAATTATTTTATAAAGCCGGGAATCGTCCGACTTCAACCGTTTTTACGTTTTTACAACCCGAAACTCTTCCGAAAACTCCTTCCTAACCAAATATGGTAATTTCAGACATTTTGCGTATTTTGACTTTTCGATACGATAATCATTTCGGTCCGGATTATCGTATTAGAGTTTGACCCGTGCACGGCCCGACGCAAGATTTTCGATACGATAATCATTTCGGTGAATCGACAAACCCCGTATTCTCGAAAGACGGGATATTATTACGTTATTCTCATATATAGTGTTTTATAAGAAGCCCGGTTTGGATAATTATCCAATACGAGTATCAAATCAGATCATTTTTGCAGTTACTTAGCGGCTAAGTAACTAATTTAACGATCCAAAATGATCCAAAAGAACCAATATTCAAAAAATATATAAAGCCCTTTTATCATTTCATTTTATTCGTATAATCACAATCAGTTAGTAAAACCCCGTAAAATACAGAGAAAATATCGAATTGATATTCCGTTCTTGAGAATCAAATGTACAAACGAAGGCGTTATCGAACTCCGATTCGGGCGTGCAACATATCAAAATGAAGCTCTCGAAAAGTACTTTCATAATCAATAATCCGTTTTTATGCAGAAATCAAGGTATTTTTTCTGATTTAATTATCTTATTTCGAATTATTTATGAATTAAATTATGAATTTTTTTTGATGTTGTTGATATGATTTGATGCCATAATCATGTAGATAATATTTTTCTGATCATTTTGGTATATAATATGTCAGATTTTGAGCTTCACATCATGTAAAAAAGTGGCTTTGATTCTCGGAAAATGAAATTAGGGTTTTTGTTCAAGAACAGTTTTAATTGAAATTTGGGCATTTTAATTTTAAGGGTTATTGATCGAAATGGATTATACAGATGAATAGATCGTTAAAAAATGAGTTGATTGATATATCTGAAAGCAACAGACGATGCCTGGTTGCCCTGGAACGTGATTCACTGGAAAACCGCTGCTCGACGGCGTTGGAAAGTTCGTCGAACTTTTCCCGACGATTGGCAGGGTTTCCGGGAAGTTGGGGGCAAGGAAATTACTCAGGATGCTATGTTCTATCAATCTGCAGTTGCTGGTTGAATTCTGGGCGATGTTGCAGTCGTCGGAAAAGCTCATGGCCGGCGACCATGGCTTCCGGCGACCCGGGGGGGTGGACACTGTAAAATTACAGTTTAACCCCCGTGGTTTGTAAAAACTTGCGATATTAATACCCCTATTTTAAAATTTTACAAAAATATGATTTCAGTTTTATTTAATTTCAAAAATGATATTTCTGTTATTAATTTATTTTCAGAAATTGTTTTTATTATTTTAAAATTTCCAAAAATCCATTATTTAATTTATGAAAATTTCTTTTAATTTAAAAATAAATCTTAATTCATTAATTAATTAATTTTAGTTGATAATTAATTATTTAATTAGTCAATTAATTTAAATATTAATTGAATAATTAATTTAATTAGTTATTAATTAATTTTAATTGATTATTTAATTAGATTTAATTATTTAAAATTGATTTAAAAATTCCGAAAAATAGTTTCGAGCTTTAAAATATTATTTTAAAATTATTTTCAAGGCTCGATAATTATTATAAAATTATTTTAAAGTCAGATTCGGGTGTTTGAACCCTGTTAATTAATTATAAAATGATTCGGAGGCCCATTTTAATTCCGAAAAATGTTCAAAAATTCGTAATAAATAACTGGAAAATCATTTTGACCCCGAATCTTTTGTAAAAAATTATTTTGATCGAATATCTTACGTGTTATGTGCTACGTGCTAACTGATTGATGTGCTATATGCCTATGTGGTTATGGTTTGACTGTTTTAGTCATAACTTTCAATCCGTAAGTCGGATTTGGATGAAACGAAGGGTAGATAAAAGCTTATGACGTGTATGTGACGATTAGAATGATATGAGATTGAGTGTTGATAGATACTTGTGATGCCTAGCAGAGTGAGCGAGGCATAGAAAAGGAAGCCAGTGATCAGTAAATAAAACGGAAGTATAGAAAAAGGAAGCAAGTGATCGATGAATAGAAGTAAGGCATAGAAAAAGAAAGAAAGTGATGGTTGATGAGTAAAATTATTAAATGAGTACAAATAAAGTGGAAATAGTCACTGTTAAGGCAAGTACTTCCGAACCTTTTTCAAGATATATTGCAAATATCTTCGAATTATTTCATAATATGTCGCTATTATTCAAAATAACTCCTATTTTATACTGCAAGCACTTTAAACTATTTAACCTTGAACCCTAATTCTTATTGATCTTGAGCTATAAGCCTTATTCTTCATAAACCATTGATTGTTGAATTCCCAGATACGAGCCATACACATACGATACTACTCCACAAATACATATCTACCACATACTGATATTGATATTGAGTTTCTTAACATACCAACCCTTATTCCTTGTTTAACAGAAGACCAATTCTTGGAACCCTTGAACCCTTGGTCTTCTACTTTTTGAATCTTTACTTGATTGAAAGCCAATCTTTTCGAATTCCCTGTTATGCCTTCATGGTGTTATGAATCACCCTATGCTTCAAGATAAATGTTGTTTATGATTCAGCTTATTGATTTACATTGGTTATCATATTGAATTGTTTTAGAATTGGATGGTTTTATAAATATGGACCAGATTCGTGGTCAGACCAGATTCATGGTCATAATAGGCCAATGCGTGCCTTGGATCCAGTATATAGAGCAAAGCTGGGAGCCTTGCTTGGGGTTAGAGCGTGACTGATCAACAGCCTAACCTTGGTTTTTAAAATGAAAAGTGAATATCCAATTCTAATCATTGCTTAATCAGAAATTTAATTCTTCTAAATCATTTTAATTGGTGATTTTTTAACCTCAATTGCTGCTATTATTACTTGCTGAGCTAGTAAGCTCACTCTTGCAAAATTTTTTATGTTTTCAACTGTTGGAAAGAAAATTGTTGGTAACGAGGTTTCCCTGTCCAGTGTGCGAGCTAGGATGTCCGTTTAAGTTGGATCGAGCTAGCAGGAGCTTTATATTATAGATGAGTTGTAAGAGTGTAAGTACGATATCCTTAGCCATTGTAAGTTGAATTAGTTGGAATTTGGTGTGATATAATAAAAGTTAAGATTATGGCTTGTTTTCATAATTTAACCTGTTGCGATCCGTGGTTGTGTACAGAAGGGCCAATGTATATAATACTTTATATACATGTTTAAATATTGCGGTGTGTGTTGTGAACCCCAAATTTCTGACCCGGGTTTGGAGGGCGTTACAGTTTGGCATCAGAGCCACAGGTTTTAAATCACTGAAACAAGCTTAGATTGTCGGGAATGGATAGAGGGTTAGGATTAGGATTAGGAAATAGATTGAATGTCGAGAGGTGGAGTGCGACTAAATAGTAGGTTTTAGTGTGATCTGTGATGAGAATTCGAGATCCTTGTCTAGCGACGCAATTTTCAGATAACAGCAATGGCAGATTCTTTTTTCGGTATCATTTGATCAATCAGAGCATTCAGTCGAAGGACCATCATCTGATTCACGCGTTGTTTTTCCATCGGTGTTAGCCATGTCACTTCCTGTTGCGGTAATTGCACCTTTTCAAATTGTTATCTCATCCCCTGATGCGAGGCTACCTATTCGAGAATCCCCCCACACGGTGATTCTAGTTCTACCCGATATCCAGTTGTACGCGCATCTTTTCTGTTACTATACACCTTGTTCTATACCATCAGTTTAAAACCCGTCTTATGAAGTAACATCACTTATGAGGATGGATTAGAGAGTTGCAATATATGGCGAGTACACGAGATATTACGAACTGTGAGAAAGAACCTAGAGAGAGGATATATGTGTTCTGGAAGATAGCCGCTACCAGGTTATATGGAGTTATTAGTAAGTATGCCACCCATGATTATTTTGTGGAGTGAGCTAGATGGATTCTAAAGAAGTTTGAAAAGATTGGA
Organism: Apium graveolens; assembly: GCF_009905375.1. NCBI lineage: Eukaryota > Viridiplantae > Streptophyta > Magnoliopsida > Apiales > Apiaceae > Apium > Apium graveolens. Next base: position 147,305,062 of record NC_133656.1, on the reverse strand, counting down.
TATCGAGAGTTTTCTCGGAATTACTGATGATGTTATGATAAATCCTGATACGTATAGAAATAATGAGATATAAATCGATCTTCTATTATAAAATAGATTTGATGATTACTGGATAGATTTTTTATACTTAGTAATCATAAGGAATAATGATGGGAGTGTTACTGTATGAAAGACTAGAAGTGAAGTTACGAATAAAATAATACGCAACGGTAATTGGAATTTTTATCGACCAATGAAGGAAAAATGGACCCAAGAAGGGGTAGAAGATATATGGAAATGAATGGGCTCTTATCTGATTATTTTCCTAATTGGATTCCTTGTGATAGTTGAGAAGGACGACAACCAACTCATAAAGTAATGACGACCACGTGTATGATTTTCAAAATTTTAAACCAGTTTTTAAGAGAGATTTTCTTAACAATTTTTTTTCTAAAAGACCTTTAAACAAAACAAGTTTTAAAAAAACTTGGTTGTTCAATTACTCCTTGAGTTTCTCGATTTTTATAAGATTTGGATTATTGAGAAAAATACTTGTTCTAGAAGTTAGTATGGTTCGTTTAGAAGGCCAAGTAGACCCACTATTATAGAGAAGGTTTGGTTGTTTCTAGCAGAAGAATGCAAATGTTGTTTGATAAGTTTAACGACAGAACCAATGTACGGAGAAACTGTTCATCCAATTTCTGAGACGATTAGAGTTCGAAGAATACGTCGATTCACAAGAAGCCGAGTATGAGCAAAGAAGATTAAGGAAATCTTCAAACTTTCTAAAGGAAGAATGTTTTTAGCAAAGAAGGCGATATGTCCAACGACCAACAGTATAAGCGAAATTTGAGGTTATAATTGTAAATCTCGTAAGACCGCAAAATGAGTCGAATCATATACATGGAAGCGCAACGCGAAAGGTACGAGACCCGGTACATGGGAAATTATTCTAATGGTCCATTAAGAAGGCATGTCAGAGAACTTTCTAAAGTTTATATGTGACTCGAAATGGGATCTGTTGATCGGATAAGCGTTAAAGCCGTAAACAGATGTAATGCGAATGACGACCAATGATATCATTCTTTCCTATAATTCTGGTAAATCTCGAGTAAATTATGAACTTCTTTCATGGTCAGCCCTATAAGGTGATTACTGAATCCCTTTCAATTTGTTTCTTCTTCAAAATATTATTTTTTTAATTGGGACAAACAGTGGTATGGTGTGACGCTTTATCAAAATGACAAAGAGTCTGGTGGGACGCCACCTAATCATGTATTGTGTGCCATATGCTATGAAAGACTGGCCATCTTGAGTACTAATATGGTTGTCTTATTCCTATTTAAATCATTATTCATTCTTTCTTCCTCAATCCCGATTTGTTGATTCATGAATTCCTTCGATTGTTTCCTTGTATTCTTATTCCTTACCAAAAAGTCTCCAATCAGAATCATATACACAAATTCCTTCTTGTGTAAGGTCTATTCTTTGAATATTTTAAAGGAAGTAAAATGAACCCGTGTAGCAGATAAAGTTACATAATAAGTATTGCAAGCTGATGGATGGTGGACATTTATGAGCAGAGAAAAATTATTATGCCGATAACGGGATAGTTGCGAGGATATCAAATCAAAGGCAGAGATCCGCATACATGATACGTTGCAAGAATGAGATTTTGGCCCAAATTTTCATAAATTACCCTACTTTTAAAGATAGAAAGTATACTTCCGTGTGTTATTTATATTCATGTTAATACTCCAAATAATTGTGATCTCGGTTCTCGAAAGAGGTTGTTACATCCAATCCGACTATATATAATTGGCCTTTGATTTCATTTAGCTAGTCATCACTTGATGTAATTGATCAATTGAGTGAGTTAATTGGTTAATTTTACCAATAAATGGTCAGTTAGATGGAAATCTACTCCAATTAGATTAAGTCAAATTTTGATGTGACTTTCAAATCCGAAATCAAAACAATGAGGAATTGGGGAAAAGTAAGGATGCCTGCAGAATTTAGAAATTGTCGCAAATGTATGAGTTTTTGGTTGGGTGAATACGCCTGTCATAATGAACAATAGAAATAAAAAGTCATTTGTATGGACAAGTGAGGAGCATGTTTTCAGGAGCTAAAGATTTAAGATGAAGCAACGAAAAGAAAGGAAGAAGGGAGATGGAATAAAGCATAGATTAATAACTACACCAATATGGATTTCATTAGACAATCAAGGAGATGCTATTATCTACAACAAAGTTTTATCAAAGGACATCTTGTTTCTAAATGGTTGTGATAATCATACAATAAATGATTTGTTATAATTACGAATTAGAAAATCATGCTTATCTAGAAAATGAGTTAGCTAAATATCATGCTTATCTAGAAAATGATTTCTTTAACATAGAGACAATTTTTCGTTAACACCGGATAAAGTGTGAGATACAGTTATAATTCAATTTCCGATTGATGTTGATATTTAGGTTGTTGTTAAATATCAAAAGTGGTATTAATATAGATGATTGATGTTTACTTCAAAATGGGATGTTGTGAGCATCAAAGTTCGTATTAATATCTAATTTAATATGACAACAAAATGATTATTAATGTCAAGAGTTCGGTTTTGAATAAGCTATGAGAATGAAGAACGGAGATAAAAAAGGAAGTGGAATCAAAAAGGTGATAAAGAAACTTAATAAGATGCCAGGAAAAGCAAACATAGTAACAGATGCATTAAGCAGAAAGGAAAGACCGAACGTGCTGACAGTGTCAGAAGAATTTTACAAGGAATTTCAAGAGTCGAAATTGGAAGCCATAATTTGCAAACCTAACAATGCAAAGATGTATAGTATAACTTTTCAGCCAGAATTGCTAGAGAAGGTAAAGAAATGTCAAGGGGAAATAATAGATCAAGATATTAATCGTTAGGAATATATATATATATATATATATATATACTCAAAAGGATGATCAAGGCATTTCTAAATTTTATTTCAGAATTTGGGATTCCACCAGTGACAAAATTGAAGAATGAAATTTTACAAGAAGCTCACAAATCAAGATATTCAATCCATCCATGGAGTACCAATATGTACAGAGATTTAGAGGAAAATTATTGGTGGCTAGATATAAAGAAAGAAATGGTGGGATAGATTAGCAAATGTTACATGTATCAAGAAGTTAAGGCGGGACATCAAAGACTAAATGGATGTATTTCGCCAAGAAACGTCATGGTGGTGCCACCTGAGAACCAAAAGTGAGGAAATCGTTAATTGTATTATTATTGATAGGTTATTCAAACCTAGTCATTCTCATTTATTAATAAACAGTTTGGCCAATAAATGGGTTAGTTTCTGCTTGAAGAATGATGGTACATCATCAGATCTAGAAATTTATTATAAATAATCAATATTGTTTGATGAGAGATTTGACGGGAGTATTCAGAATATACCTGTCGAACCAAAATAGTATATACCACTCCTAGATGAACGGATATTAAGTAAAGCGGAACTAAAAAGATAGGAATTTGGTTGAACAACGATAACTCAAGAGATTCAAGCTACTCCGAAGGTATGATACGAGACATAGATGTCAAAGAAGACTCTCCGATAGTATGGCATAAAGAAAGAATAAACGTTATATGTGATTAGACGTCAAGGAAAACATTACAGTCAGTTTGTATGAGAACTCCTTAGAACCAAAAAAATGATAATATGGGTTAAAAATATGCCGGTGATGCCTTCAGGTTGGTGTATTTTTTTTCAAAATGATAAGAGATCTTCGCTCAATAAATATATGTTAGATATATTTGTGATGTCATGTCTAGTGATGATTTATGTTTAGCTTTCAGATCTTAACTAACAGGACAATTCAGGACTTAACTGGAAATCAGTACTTATACTGAAGTCAGGACTTAAGATATCAGAACTTAAGTTGTCAGAACTTAAGTTATCAGAAGATATTTATCAGGAGATAATATCAGGACTTAAGGAGACTTTTAGATAAGGAAGGCGGCTGATTAAAAGGAAAGAAGATCGAGACTAAAACAAGAAGAGATATGCATGAAGAAGAATTCTATGAAGAATAGACTACTTGGAAGAAAAGATAACTAGTTGATATATATTAGGAAGCAGAATCATGTTCGATATCAATTAGAAGATTATCTTGTAACTGTGTGTCTATATAAACACATCATAGGGTTTACACTACATGTGTTATCTAATTCGAGTATATTATTCATTGTAACCCTAGCAGCTCTCGTGATATTTGTTCATCACTGAGAGAGAACGGTTCCATTGTAATACTATTTTAATAATAATTCCGTGTTTCATACTTGTGTTCTTAATTCGATTTGATTGTGCAAGACACTGTATTCAACCTCCTTCTACAGTGTGTGTGACCAAACAAGTGGTATCAGAGCAATCTGTTAACATACATATAGTAAAGATCCAAAAACAATCATGTCTGAAGAAACACAAACTCCAACCAAGCCCACCAAAACTGAAGAAACTCCAAAGACTCAAATCCATAATCGATATGAGATTATTAGGGTTCCCATACTGAAACCTTCTGAGTATCCCATATGAAAGGTGAGGATGTCTATATTTCTGGAAGCTACAGATCCAGAATACCTTGATAGAATTAATGAAGGACCACATAAGCCAACCAAGCTCTCTGTTGTAGTTGCAGATTAGCCAGCACAGACTGTACCAAAGGAGAAAAGTGAATATACTGCTGAAAATATCTCATCTATTGCAAAGGATACAAAGGTAAGACATTTGCTTCATAGTGCCAATGATAATGTCATGTCAAACAGGGTAATTAACTACAAGACTGTAAAGGAGATATGAGATGCCTTGGAGACAAGATTCCAGGGAACTGATTCAATTAAGAAGAACATGAGGACTATACTCACTCAAGAGTATGAGCACTTTGTCTCAAAACCTGATGAGTCATTAACTGGTTTATATGACAGATTTGTCAAACTCTTGAATTATTTGTCACTGGTGGATAAGGAATATGATCTTGAAGATACTAATTTTAAATTTCTTTTAGCTCTTTCTGAAAGTTGGGATTTGAAGGCAACTACTATGAGAGACAACTATGCTCTTGATGAAACTACTCTTGATGAAATTTATGGTTTGCTCAAAACTCATGAACTTGAGATGGATCAAAGAAGCAAGAGGCATGGGAGAAAGTCAAGGACAGTTGCTCTTAAGGATGAGGAGGAATCCCCTAAAGTGGCCGTCTCAAAGAAAGGCAAAGGAAAGGCTCTCATCACAAAGTCTGATACTGAGTCATCAAGTCCTCATAGTGATAAGGATTCAGAAACTGAAAGTCTATCTGAGATGGACCCCGATGAAGAGATGATGAAGCTGTGTGCTCTAATGGTGAAAGGTATCACAAAGATAGCTTACATGAAATTCAGAAGGGGAAAGAAGTTTTCCAGAAAAAGTGGAAGTTCTGATAAGAAGGGATTCAGAAAATCTGAAGGCAAAGATGGAAAATATGACAGAGGAGATTACTCAAATGTTAAATGCTACAATTGTGGTGAGAAAGGCCACATATCTCCTGACTGTAAGAAAGGAAAATATGACAAAGGCAAGGCACTTGTCACGAAGAAGAAAAGATGGACATACACTTCAGATTCTGAAAGAGAGGTGAACTATGCTTTGATGGCAAATGCTGATAGCAGTTCTGAAGCTGCTGAGTTAAAGGTACCTCAAACAACTTATGCTTTTCATACTGATGAAATTACTGAGTTGAGAAGATATCTTAAAACCATGTTCATTAGTTATAGAGATCAAACTTTAACATGTGAAATGTTAACTTCTGAAAATTTGGCTTTTAAGAAAAGGAATGACTATTTAGAAAAAGAGTTAGTTATGTTCCATCAAACTCAGAAAGAAAGAGATGATGCTTTTTATGTTAGAGATAAAGTGTTAAAATTGAATCAATCTCTAAAAACTGAGTTAGAAAAAGAAAGAGAGTTTATCAGGACTTGGACTAACTCTGGAAGACCAAATAAGAATTTGTTAAGTAGTGGAAACTGGAAAGAGGGCTTAGGTTATGGAGATGATAAGAGTAATAAATGAACTGTAGAAATTGAGCCTATAGTTGTTAAACAAAAGCCAAAGGTAAATCCTGTTAAATTTGTAGCTGTAAAGTCTGATATTGATAAATCAGAAGTTAAAAAGAAATTAACTTCTGACAAACCAAAACAAGAAAAGCCCACTGAAGTTAACATAGGCTTAATGACACAAAAATCAGCTTAAGCATAAGCTGAAAAATGTTAAGAATGTAAACAAGGTAAAACCATATAGGAAAAATAGGAATGGAAAGGAAGGTGTAAATAAAAGCAATGATTATAAGTCTGTTCCTAATGCTCCTAGAAAGAAATGTTGTAACTGTGGAAATTCTAACCATCTGGCTTCTTTTTGCAGGATGAATAAAAACATAAACTCCTTATCTTCAAAATCAGGAGTTAAGAGTCAGTCTGTTAGATATAGGCCACAAAATCCTTGTTTTTATTGTGGTAGTTTATGGCATTACATTTATACTTGTAAGGAATATCATATTTTGTACTATGATTATTATCAAATAAAACCTTTTTTAAAGAAAGTTAGCATTATTCCTTCTAGTGTAAGTTCTGATGCAAAGTCTGATACTGTAAATTCTGATAAGAAAAATGTTAACATAAACTCTAATGTTAAATCCGTTGCAAATGTTAACAAACTTAATAAGGTCAAAGTATCCAAGCAAGTCTGGGTCCTTAAAGCTAATCATTAGTGGTCTTTGTGATTGCAGGGCAACAGGAAAAATATCCTAGTTCTGGACAATGGATGTTCAGGACATATGACTGGAAATAAAGCCCTGCTATCAGACTTTTTGGAGAAAGCTGGCCCATGTGTTTCTTATGGAGATGGCAACATGGGAAAAACTCTGGGATATGGAAATATCAATCTTGGAAATGTCATCATTGAAAAAGTAGCTCTAGTCTCAGGACTTAAACACAATCTGCTAAGTGTTAGGAAAATCTGTGGTTGTTCAAGGCACATGACAGGAGATTTCACCCTGCTCACAGAGTTCAAGGAGAGAGCTGGCCCTAGCATAACCTTTGGAGATGACCACAAAGGATTCACTATGGGATATGGCTTGATTTCAAAAGAAAATGTCATAATTGATGAAGTTGCATTAGTTGATGGTCTCAAACACAATCTATTGAGCATCAGTCAACTATGTGACAGAGGGAATACTGTTTCCTTCAATTCTGAAGCCTGTGTTGTCACAAGTAAGAAGGACAACAAAGTGGTTCTAACTGGAGTTAGAAAAGGGAATGTGTACTTAGCTAACTTCAACTCTACAGATTCAGAATCAATTACTTGTCTTCTCAGCAAAGCAAGTCCAGATGAAAGTTGGCTATGACACAAAAAGCTGTCCCATTTGAATTTCAAGACAATGAATGATCTAGTCAAAAAGGACTTAGTTAGAGGAATGACTCTAGTGGAATTCACAAGGGAGGGACTGTGTGATGCTTGTCAGAAAGGAAAGCAAAAGAAAGCATCATTCAGTAAGACGCTTGAATCAACAATTGATGAACCATTACAACTGCTACACATGGATCTTTTTGGACCAGTCAATGTATTGTCAATTTTAAGGAAAAGATATTGCCTAGTGATTGTAGATGATTTCTCAAAGTTTTCATGGGCTTATTTTCTTGGATCAAAGGATGAAGCTAGTGAAATCATTATCAATCATATCAAGCAAGTCAACAATCATCCAGATTTCAAAGTAAGGAATATCAGGAGTGACAATGGAACTGAGTTCAAGAATTCAACCATGAAGTTGTTCTGTGAAGAAAATGGGATCATGCATGAGTTCTCAGCTCCAAGGACTCCACAACAGAATGGTGTGGTGGAAAGGAAGAACAGGTCACTAATTGAAGCTGCAAGAACAATGCTTGAAGAGTCAAAACTCCCAACATACTTTTGGGCTGAGGCTGTTAACTGTGCATGTTACACTCAAAATATTTCTCTAATCAATCAAGCAAAAGGCATGACTCCCTATCAATTGTTCAAGAGAAGAAAACCAACCTTAAACTTTCTTCATGTCTTTGGTTGCAAATGCTACACTTTAAGGAATCAACCAGATCACAAAGGAAAGTTTGATGCAAAAGCTGATGAAGGAATATTTGTTGGTTATTCTGCTGGAAAATCATATAGGGTCTACAATCTAAGAACCAACATTGTCATGGAATCTGTGCATGTTATGTTTGATGATAAAAAGATTGATGGACTAACAGATGAGGGATATCATGTAGGACTCAAATTTGACAACATTGAGATATATTGTGATGATAGTGAAGATGAGAATGATGGAGAAGGCACCTCGAAAAGAATTCAAAATCTGACTTTGGATAATGCACAGAATGCTGCATCCATTGAAAGTCATAATTCAGCTTCCGTTGATAGAAGCAATGAAGCATCCGTTGAAAGACAAAGTGCATCATCCGATAAAGTTCATAATGAAGCATCCGTTGATCACAGTCTGTCAACGGATAATCATTTCACTTCATCAGTTGATAGAACTCCCAATTCCTTTCAAAGGATCAGCAACTCAGGGGGAGTTTCAACCAATTAACATTCTATCTCACATCATGACAATACTGAGGCAACCTCATCTAGAGCTAATCTACCACCTCAAAGGAAATGGACCAAGAATCACCCTTTTGAATTAATCATTGGTGATGCTACATCTAAAGTGCAAACTAGAAGGGCTACTCAAGATGAATGTCTATATAGTAGTTTTCTATCACATGAGGAACCTAAGAGAGTGGAAGAAGCCCTATTAGATCCAGATTGGATTTTAGCAATGCAAGAAGAGCTAAACCAATTTGAAAGGAACAAAGTATGGAAGCTGGTACCCAAGCCAAAGAACAAGAGTTCAATTGATACAAAATGGATGTTCAGAAACAAGATGGATGAAAATGGCATTGTCATAAGGAATAAAGCCAGATTGGTTGCTAAAGGTTATTCTCAACAAGAGGGAATAGATTTTGATGAAACATTTGCTCCAGTTGCCAGACTTGAAGCCATTAGAATCTTTCTAGCCTATGCAGCCCATGCCAATTTCAAAGTCTATCAAATGGATGTGAAGAGTGCATTTCTGAATGGAGAATTGGAGGAAGAAGTTTATGTAAGCCAACCTCCAGGATTTGAAGATCCAAATTTTTCAGACTATGTGTATTATCTGTTGAAAGCACTCTATGGACTAAAGCAAGCCCCTAGAGCCTGGTATGAGACTTTGTCAAAATTTCTACTAGATAATTACTTCACAAGAGGTACTGTTGACAAAACTCTTTTCTTTAGAAATATTAATGGCTCCATAATACTTGTTCAAATTTATGTAGATGATATTATATTTGGTTCTACAGATGATAAGCTTTGTAAAAAGTTTGCTAAGTTAATGCAAAGTAAATATGAAACGAGCATGATGGGAGAGCTAACTTATTTTCTTGGTTTACAAGTTAAACAAGTTAGTGGTGGAATTTTCATTAGTCAAACTAAGTATATCTATGATCTTTTAAAGATGTTTGACTTAATGGATTGTTCATCTGCAAAAACTCCCTTGGCCACTGCCACCAAGGTTGAATTAAACAAGGCTGAAAAGTCTGTGGACATTTCAAGTTATAGAGGCATGGTTGGCTCACTTTTATATTTAACTGCTAGTAGACCTGATATAATGTTTTCTACATGTCTCTGTGCTAGATTTCAAGCTGACCCTAAAGAATCTCACTTAGTGGCTATTAAAAGGATTTTCAGATATCTCAAAGGGACTCCAAATCTAGGAATTTGGTACCCTAGAGAGTCTGGTTTTGATCTAATTGGCTACTCAGATGCAGATTATGCAGGTTGCAAAATAGATAGGAAAAGTACAACTGGCACCTGTCAATTTCTAGGGAATAAGCTTGTGTCATGTTTCACCAAGAAGCAAAATTCTGTTTCTACATCAACAGCTGAAGCTGAGTACATTGCTGCTGGTAGTTGCTGTGCACATATACTGTGGATGAGGAATCAACTATTTGACTATGGACTAACTGTTGACAAAATTCCTATATTCTGTGACAACACAAGTGCCATTGCCATTACTGAAAATCCAGTGCAGCACTCAAGAACCAAGCACATTGACATCAAGTACCACTTCATAAGGGAACATGTGATGAAAGGTACATTAGAACTTCATTTTGTTCCAAGTGAAAAGCAGATTACAGAAATATTTACCAAGCCATTTGATGAATCAACATTCACAAGATTAATAAGTGAGCTAGGTATGCTTAATTATTTATAAATTCATGTCCTCATTATAATCTGTATTGAAGCCTGAAATGAATTTGTTGCAAGAACAAAGTTGGCTTTAAGTAAAGGTTATTCTATCAATGGATATTCCCTATCCGTTGAAAGCCAAAATTGTTCTATCAACGGATGTTCATTATCCGTTAAAAGACAAATACATTTCTGGTAATTTTATCCTTCAATGGATAACACTGTGTTAATCTTCAATGGATAACTATTTACCTCATCCGTTGAAGTGTCACATCAATTGCTTTAAGTGAGTCACATCCGTTGATTCTTTTACTTAACCGTTGATACATATTTACACAGTCGTATGTATTTGTATTAAAGGCAGTTTTCAGAATTTCTACAGTTTTCTTTATTCTCAAATGGCTGTAATTTACTTAAAAGTATAATTTAATCATTCTATTTACGTTTTAATTTGAGAAAGTATAAAAGCCCCTTGAATTCTTATTTTTACTTTACTCTTTCTTGCAAGTTTTATTCTCTTTCTCTCCCAAAACTCTCAATCTTTCTCTGCAACCTCTACTCACAACTATGGCACCAGTAGTCAAGATTATGTCTCAGTCTGGATTTGTTTATGAAAAGAACAATTTCGTAGCCTTGGATAAGAATGAAGCCCACTCTGATTATCACAAGATGATGGACTTCATCAAAAACTGCAAACTAAGCTATGCAATGCTGGAAGCCCCAACTATCTACTGTGAGGTAATTGAGGAGATTTGGACAACTGCAGAGTTCAATTCCACAGATATGACCATTGCTTTCTCTCTCAAAGGTAAGGATTACTGTATTAACTGTGATGACATACAGTCTTGCTTTAAGCTACCTGAGAATAATGCCATAACACCACACACTGATAATGATGTATCTGCTATGTTAGATTCCATAGGTTATTCTTTTGATTCTGCTAGTTTAGGGAGCATTAGAAGAAAGGGCCTTAGGAAAGAGTGGAGTTTTCTTGGAGATGCCTTTATCAAGGTTTTCTCTGGGAAAATTAGCAATTTTGATGCCATAACTTCATCTCTTGTTAATATGCTCTATATGCTAGTTTCTGATAGGTACTTTAATTTTAGCAACTATGTCATGCTAGAATTAGGTTCCAGGTTAGGTAACAAAGCTAATAGACCTCATAACATCTACTATGCTAGATTCTTTATGTTATTGGCTAACCATGTTGCTGAAGGTTTGGTCATAACTAATGAGAACAATAAACTCAAATGCTAGGCACAAGAGAAAAGGGTCCTTGCAGACCTTTTGAGAATTAACCTCAACAGCCAGGTGTCATTGGTATATTTACCAATAATGAATGCACCTCAGGTAAGTGAGGTAAATACTTCTGCAACTCCTACTTCTTCCAACCCCATTGTTTCTTTGCCTTCTAGTGTGACAATGGAATCTGTGTCTTTGTCCCAACAGATTTCTACCAAAGCCACCAAAATTAAAATTCCAAAACACAAGTCAAAGAAAACCACCTCTGTTATTTCTCAAAAGACAACAGTTGTAACAACTACCATAAACCCTGAAGGGAGTGAACAGGGTGTGAGTGGTGAGGGGATGGGTGAACATCAAGAAACCCCCCAGGATAAGGTGGGAGAGGTGAGTGGTACCTTAGCCAGCCAAGCCACAGTTTCTCAAAAGACTGTGGTGGTTCAAAATGATTCAAACACATCCCTAGTTGCATCCTCCCAAAAGGATGCAGCTATTGAAAATTGTCCCCAACCAGGGACACGAACAAAAGAGGGAGGGACACTGAAGCCACACATTCACCTATCAAAGCCTTTTCAAGAAGAAAGAAGGCTAAAACCCTAGTTTCAACACAGGGGGCACACACTGCACAGATACATCCACCTGTATCTTTGCCTTCTCAAATTCAGCTTGATGTGGCTCCAGTAAATATGGAGTCACAGCCTCATTCTCTCATAATAGACACATATCAATCACCAAATTCTCCATCATCATCTCTGGATGTGGATATGATATTCACATCAATTCCTGATTCTCCCTCTTTAAAACTCAGGGAGGAGCCCCACTCAAATCCTGGTGATCATCATCTTTTAGATTATTTGTTGGATCATCAGCCAATTCTTTCAGACTTAGTTGAAGAATCTGTGTCACCTCACTTAAAATCAATCCACACAGATTCAACAATTATGTCACTTTCAATATCTACTTCTTTTCCTTCTTCAACAGATATCGCTCATCCGTTGACAAGTGGTTGTTCTTCGACGGATAAGCTTAACAGCAGTTATCCGTTGATATCATCGGTTTCTACTTCAACGGATACTCCCTATCCATTGATGGTCTCTACACTAGTAACTGAATCAATTCCAAGTGTAGAAGACATGGTTATTGTACAATCACTTCTAGGATTGAGGGAAGGGAGTGATAATTTGAGTGAGAGGCTGGATTGCTCCCAGGCAAAAGGAGAGGTTGAGAGTCAAAATATGCATGCTATTTCTTCCAGCATGGCACAAGTGAGTGAGAGGAGTGCCACCTTAGTAGGTGAGGGTGAGGGTGTGAGGGTGTGTGTGAGCCAAGGGGAGCCCCTGATGCAAGAATATAGAGAAAACGAGAGAAAAGCAGGTACAGAAGCTATAAGGGTGGATCCAGCCATTGCTAGTGAGTCAATGATTGTGGATGATGCTGAAAAGGGAAGACAATTTCAGCAAAATTATAAAGCTGAAATTGATAACATTTCCTTGGATGCTGACACTTTTACTCCACCTGTTTCAGCCTATCAACTGTTGGCTGCTCAGGGCAATGTGGAGGCAGAGCAGACCTTGAACATAGTGCACACTTCAGAATCTCTTCAAAGAGATAAAGCTGCTGTTAATAGAATGCCTTCTCAAGCTGGTGAGCCATTTAAAGAATTTGAAGTAAATTCTAATGATGATGACTCTATTTCTTTGGATGGAAGCATGAACTTAGGGGGAGATGAAGACCCAAGTTCTGTTCCAAATTTACCTGAATGGGCATGGACAAAGAAATCTACACCAGGACAGTTTGGTGTAGCTTTGGTCAAGCAGGTTATGGCTATTCAAAAGGCCCTTCAGGAAACTTCAGATGCTGGTACCAAGGCTATTCTTCAAGCTCATCTAGACTCTCTGCATCTCCTGTAATTGCAGAACATCAGACAGAATTTGAGTGTGGATGAACTCAAAAAGGATATTGCTGACTTGAAATCCTACAATTCTGAGAAGTTGGATTCAGTCATACCTTATGGTACAATGTAAGATTTGTTGCTGAGATTGAGGAGAGCATCTGATGCTGATAAGAGGCTGGCCAAGTTGGAAGGCAGAGTTCAAGTCATTGAAAACTCTGTGATCACCATTCTTCAAAATCAACAATCTCAGACAAGTCTACTATTGCAGCTGGCAAAAGCACAAGGCTTAACCCCTATCCTTGATGATAACAAAAAGGGGGAGAATAAAAGGGAAGGAGAGCCATCAACAAAAGTTCAAATATCTAAAGTGCTAGTTCCTACCATCACCACTTCTCCAACACTTCAAATCAAAGGAAAGCTTGATGGAATTGATCTAATCCAGATAGCTGCAGCTGAGATAAAAGTCAAAGAGCAAAGGAGGAGAATTGATGAAAGGATGCAACAAATTTTTGGTTCTACAACTTCAAAATTACAATCTGTGAAGCATAGCACAAAGGTGGAGCCAATCATTATGGAGCTTAAGCCAGTAAGGAGGAATAAGGTTGGAGAGACTTCTTACAAAAATCTGAAACCTTTGGTTCTCAAGCCCAACAACAGATCCGACAAGGACTCTACAAAGAACCCTCTAAGCCTTGCTCGTTGAAAGGAGTGGATTTTCCTCTTCCAAAGCCTGATGAAGACAAGGTTTTGGGTGGTAATATCATAAAGCACAAGGAGACCAAGGATGTGGTTGAAAGAATGAACATGGCTATTATCTTCAGAGAAGGAAAGTGTATCTGTGTGATACAAGGACATCCCAAATTCTCAATAGCCAAGAGGAAAGAAACCAGAAGGTTGAAGGAAGAAGCTGAAAAGCTAAAGGCTGACAAAAGAGCACAAAGCTTGAAAAATAGCTAAAGTCAAGTTAAGCTGAAGAAAAGAAAGAAATTGAAGACAAGGGTGAAGATGTAGGTATGGGGGGCATGTTTAGTGATGATGTGGAAGAAAGAAGTGAGGAAAGAAAGAAATGGCAGAAAGGGAACAGAAAGAAGGCCAATGCAAAAAGGAAGATTATAGATGAAACTGAAGAAACGCAATCAAAATCCAAACCACTACCTTCTATTCCTGGACCCATTGTGCCTGACCCCTTCATAAACATCCATGGTGAAACAATCACTCCTAAGGAGGAACCAATTGATTGGGACACCATCAAATTGCCCACCTTCTTAACCACTTCTCCACCATCAAAGAAACAGAACAGAAAAATCAAATTAACACCTCCTCTAACCTCAATCAAATTCAATCAGAAGCCTAAGCCTAAGCCACAAGCCTCAAAGGATGATTATGTACACATTTGTGACATAAAGGAGTTTACAGACATTGAACTCTATCTGGATGAGCTGGAGGAAGTAAGGGGAATAGATGCCTATAGACAGCTACCAGAAAGACTAGTGTTCAAATACAAAGGAAGTGGGGAAAGGACTTGGACCCTTTATAAAATTCTGGATGAAGGCTATTCTACCTTGGTTAGAGTCTACTCAGCTATAAAAAGGGATTCTGACTTTACCAGGACTACCAAAACTGAGATTCTCAACAAGATTGCCAGTATAAGGAAAACTTGGTGGGAGCCCAATGCCTTGCCTAGAACATTACTCATCCCAGAGCGTGGAGTTACAGTTTATAAGTCACCTCATTGGTTGATGGAGTTCAGAGACAATAAAGGAGTCAGAAGATTTTTCAGACTTGAAGATTAGCTCAAGATTGCCAGTAATGAAACTCTCAAGGATATGCAATCTAAGTTGGACATCAATGAAGAAAATGAAGCTGAATTCTACAGACCACTCCAACTTCAAATAGAGGAGAATGACAGGAGGCTAGGGAAGAAAACAAGGAATCAAAGGAAAATGAATTAATCTGCTCAGGCTAAAGGAGCACCATTGGAAAATGAATTACTCAGATGCAGATTTTGCAGGATGCAAAATTGACAAGAAAAGCACAAGTGGAAGCTTCCAATTTCTTGGAGGCAGATTGGTTTCTGGGTTTAGCAAGAAACAAAAGTCAATTTCCACATCAACTGCAGAAGCAGAATACATTGTTGCAGGAAGCTGTTGTGCACAGATTCTTTGAATGAAGAATCAGTTACTGGATTGTGGGTTAACATATTCTAAAATCCCTATTTAGTGTGATAATCAAAGTGCTATTGCTATGACAGGTAATCCAGTTCAACACTCAATGACAAAGCACATCAACATTAGGTACCATTTCATAAGGGAACATGTGATGGAGGGTACAGTGGAATTGCACTTTGTTCCAACAGATCAACAACTAGCAGATATCTTCACAAAACCACTGTGTGAAGCTACTTTTACAAGATTGGTAAACGAACTTGGAATGGTTTCAGGTTCTTTCTCTAAATCTATTTAGTTTATGTTCTGATTCATCAGACTTTATGATCAGTATTTACAGATACTACTATCTTTGTGTATTCTGTGCTTAAATTGAAATTTTCTAAGTGTTGATTGTTGTCTGATGTGAATTTCTAAACTTTGATAGTGATATGAATGTTTCTGTGACTATTCAATCCAATGAGGATAACTGTGCTAGATACTGACCTAGTAATCTCTAATATACTAAATATCCCATGTTTGAAGTAATTGTTTATGTGGAAATCTTTTGACACAAGCAAAATTCTGATATTGAGCTTAGTTAGGTTTACTTTGTGTATCTTATTACTAAGTCAAAAACTAGAATGGTGCTACTTATCTGTTAAGTTCTGATGTTTGTAAAGTTTATGGGTGTACTAAGTGCTGGTAAGCCTCACTTATCAAAAGAAAAAGAAATAAATATCAGGTACTCCTTTGAGATCTAGAGAAAAATGTATGTGGAAGGGAAGATCCAAGTGCATTGCCGGTATTAAGTAATATGCATTAGAAAAGTAAAATAAAATTTTCTTGGTGACTTTTCACATTCTCTGATTACTGGAGAAATACTCTGATAATAGCATAAATTCTGATAAGCAGTCATGACTCACTTACACTGAGAGGCCACTGTAAAAAGGAATTTCAAAAGATGCATTAAATGAACACAAAACAGTTGAGGTGGACTCATGCATGAACTCATTCTATAGTAGACTTCAGAATAATGACAGATTTTGAGCAAAATTCTTAGTTATGCCTTATTTCTAAGATGTACTGAAGTGAATCAGACTTTACTCTTTGTCTGATATTTAGCTTAATGCACACACATACACTCCATATGAATGATGAAAATTACTGTGGTGATAAATGTTGTTTTAGTTGAACAGTTTAACTGTCAATTGCATAAATTCTGAGGACAAGTTCTAATGGAAGTTCTGATGATTAAGTTATGTTGAAACCAAATCAGTATTTGTGTGAAGAATTACAAAAATAAACATTCACTTTTTGAGTTAAGAAGCCATATTCTGATGACTTTTAAATTCTGATAATAATCAAGTTCTGATGCTGACGTGGCAGTATTTATTTACTTGGTTTACTCTTAAGTCAATATTTGAACGGTTATATTTTTCAGAATATTGGACTATGTGAGATAAAGCAGTGATAATCATTTGTTTAGTGGGAACATTTTCTTTTTAAAAAACTGAACGTGCATAGTAATAATTACTTATTTACCATGCCCATTAACTTTTGTCTTAACTGCTGCATGGCTGACAGGTTAAGTTTAGGAAAAGTTGTAAGGTTAAGGAATCAACCCGAAAAAATGAGGGTGAGATACTTGAAGGTATCACTAACTGATTCTTAGAGTGATTCTGAGGATATAATCCTTTTAAGGGGGGATGTAACATCCGGGATATCGCGTGAAATTATTTTTATCAATAAATTATTTTTATATGATCATTGTGATTTTTGGTGAATTATCTGATGATTGGTATGGATATGTGGATGCTTATATGTGATAAAGTATAAGTATGTTAATTTTATTATGACCAGAATAAAATATACATAATTACGGTATTTTTCTGGTAATTTTTGGACTGTTATATGATTTTATATTGATTTATGAATTTATTAATTATTATCTGAATAATTACAAAATTATTTTATAAAGCCGATAATCGTCCGACTTCAACCGTTTTTATAACCCGAAACTCTTCCGAAAACTCCTTCCAAATCTAATCTGGTAATTTTGGATATTTTCCGTGTTTTGACTTTTTCGATCCGGATTACGGTTTGACCCGTGCGCGGCCCGACGCAAGATTTTCGATACGATAATCATTTCGGTGAATCAACAAACCCCGTATTCTCGAAAGACGGGATATTATTACCTTATTCTCATATATAGTGTTTTATAAGAAGCCCAGTTTGGATAATTATCCAATACGGGTATCAAATAGGATCATTTTTGCAGTTACTTAGCGGCTAAGTAACTAATTTAACGATCCAAAATGATCCAAAATGAACCAATATTCCAAAAATATATATAGCCCTTTTATCATTTCATTTTATTCATATAATCACAACCAGTCAGTAAAACCCCATAAAATAGAGAGAAAATGTCGAATTGATATTGCGTTCTTGAGAATCAAATGTACAAACGAAGGCGTTATCGAACTCTGATTCAGGCGTGTAACATATCAAAATGAAGCTCTCGAAAAGTACTTTCATAATCAATCATCCGTTTTTTGCGGGATTCAAGGTATTTTTCTGATTTAATTATCTTATTTCAAATTATTTATGAATTAAATTATGAAAATTTATTTTTGATGTTGTTGGTATGATTTGATGCCATAATCATATAGATAATATTTTTCTAATCATTTTGGTATATAATATATCAGATTTTGAGCTTCACATCATGTAGAAAAGTGGCTTTGATTCTCGGAAAATGAAATTAGGGTTCTTGTTCAAGAACAGTTTTAATTGAAATTTGGGCATTTTAATTTTAAGGGTTATTGATCGAAATGGATTATACAGATGAATAGATCATTAAAAAATGAGTTGATTGATATATCTGAAAGCAACAGACGATTCCTGGTTTCCCTGGAACGTGATTCACCGGAAAACCGCCGCTCGATGGCGTTGGAAAGTTCGTCGAACTTTTCACGATGATTGGCAGGGTTTCCGAGAAGTTGGTGTGGCGCCCTCCAAACCCGGGTCAGGAGTTTGGGGTCCACACACACACACACCTTATTTATAACCTGCTTATAATAATATGCAGTGACTCCACTTACCAACTACCACGGACCGTAACAGGTTAAAGTATGCACACAAGCCAAACACACACTTATATTACAAACCGTTCCAATCCCAACTATCCAAACTCAGAATTAAGTATTAAACATTATTACAAACTTTTACAAACTTAAATTATCTCAAAAGAAGCCTACTAGCTTAACTCGATCAACCTGAACCCCTAGCTCTTGCGCTGGACTGGGGATCCTCGGTACCAACTGGTTCCTTCTTAACTGGAAAAGAACATAAATAATATCGCACAAATGAGCTAACTAGCTCAGCAAGTCACAATGACAAAACTGAGAATGATCATCAAGTGAAAAAGGGTTACGATATCAAGTGAATAATGAATTATGATTTAGAATTGGATATTATATTTTCATTTATAAAAAACCAAGGTTAGGCTGCTGATCAGTCACGCACTAACCCCGAGCAAAGCACACAACACTGCTCTAACTACTGTATCCAAGACACACATTGGCCTAACTTGACCATTATATGGCCTGACCATGAATCTGGTCCACAATTTTATAAAAACAATCCAATTATAACATAATAACAGAATAACAATGTAAAGCAATAAAACAGAATCATAAACAATACTGGATGTTTAATAATGAAATGGTTTCAATCTTCATAAGGATCAATATGGCATTTTCAAAGCTTGGCTGTTAGGTAATTAAAGAATTGGATAACAAAAGAATCAATATTTCAGGGTTACCAGGAATTGGTCTTTCAAATCATAAGGTACAATGGTTTGAGTATATAAGTAATTCAGTTCAGTGTTTGGTATTTAGTTTGTATGTATTTGTGGAGTAGTATCGTATATCCGTGGTTCGTATTTGGGTGTACAACAATCAATGGTTTAGAAAGAATAAGGTTTACGGCTCAAGATTAAAAACTGGAATCAGGGTTTTGGGTTTAGTGCTTCAAAGCACTTACAATATAAAACAGGACTATCAATCCACTATAATATATCTCGAGAAAGTTCAGAACACTTGCCTGGTACTAGCTTATTATACTGCACTTGCTTTCAATCACAATTGTCTTACTCCTCGACTATCTGTTTTCCTTTTCTACGCCTTGCCTCTTCTGCTCACATATCATAAGCATCTATCAATATTCAACTCATACGAATCTATTCGACATATACCTCCATCTACCCTTCGGTTTACCCAAATCCGATTAACGGATTGAAAGTTATACTATAATTAAGTAAACATTGAATATATAGACCGACAGTTAACCAACAAGTCACATATAGCCCATAACACGTCAAATAATCAATGATATATCATTTATAAAGAGGTGTCGGGTCAAAAACATGCTTTCGGGTATTTAAAATGATTTTTAAAACATTTTTCGGAATTAAAACGGGTCGTTGGATCAATTTCGGAGTAATAAACAGGTTTCAGTTGGCCAAATCTGGCTTCAAAACAATTTCATAATAATTATAGAGCCTTGAAAACAATTTAAATTAATATTTTAAAGCTCGAAACTATTTTTCGAAATTTTTAAATCATTTTTAAATAATTAAATCTAATTAAATTATTAATTAAAATCAATTAATAATTAATTAAATCAATTAAACAATTAATTTTTGAATTAATTGACCAATTAATCATTTAATTATTAACTAAAATTAATTGACTAATTAATTCAGATTTATTTTTGAGTTAAAAAAATAATTTTTGGAATTAAAATAATAAATTTTGGAATTTTTAGAAATTAAAAACGAATTTTTATAATTAAAATAAATATAAAATATGATTTTTAAATAATTTGTAAACAGGAATCCTAAATTTGAAAGTTCTGGAAACCTGGGCGACCAAACTGTATCGTTTTTAAAACTACAGGGGCCTGTTTGCAATTTTGCCAGCCCCGCCGTCGACTTCGCCGGAGTGTTGCCGGAGAACACGATTCCGGCCACCTCATGCCACCAAACTATCCAGAATTAAACTACATGCTACCCGCAACTTGTACATGCAATCAAAACACATCAATCATCCCTGTCCTGGCCGGAAAATGGCCAAGAACATCGCCGATTTCCGGCGAACCGACGGAAAATTCAAAACACAACTCCCTTCGATTCAGACATCCTCTGTTAACGAGCTATATACCAATCGATTGCAAATTTCATAAGGAACACAACCCACTATAAATCAACAGCTAATAACCCCTAAATCAAAAAGCCCCAAATTTCAATTAAGAACATTCATACGGGTTATAAACCCTAATTTCAAAATTCGAAAATTAAACTCAATTTTGAGCATGTTATTGAACTCCAAATCAGACGTATGACATATGAAAATCATCAGGAAAACAAGCTCTACAACATGCAATCATCAAATCATTCAAACAATCATCCGAACAAAAATTCATATTTTTAATAAAAATAATTTGAAAATAAATAAATTTCCAGAAAATAAACCTTTGATTCTGCAGTTCTGAAACTTGAAGAAACTGAAAGAACACCTCAAAACCTCTGTTTTGGTTACTCGAGCGTTCCAAACGGACTCCGGTAACACCTCCGATTGTTGGTTAGATTTTCAGAAAGGTTTATGAATATAGGGTTTTACTCTGGAAAATTATATAGCTAACTGCAAATGATTTTGATACGGAATAAAATACGGTAAAAGGCTATTTATATTTACGGAAAATTAGTATCCCGTTGGATCATTCCAGATATAAAATTGTACGTTTATTTATAAAAATTGATCCAAACGGTACCGGTTTTCGGGATAATTATCCAAATCAGTACAATTTGTACTGTGGTCTTGGTCTCAGCGCCTGGTTACACGTATTACGAGGTGATAATTGTGATAGTTTAATAAAAAGATCCCGTTTATCGAAAATACGAGTTTTATCGATTTACCGAAGTAAATAACGTATCGAAAATGTTGCGCCGGGACCCGCGTGGGACAAACCGTATGCCGGATCGAAAAAGTCAAAACATGAAAAATGCTCGGAATATTACAATTAGGTTAGGAAGGAGTTCTCGGAAGAGTTTCGGGTTATAAAAACGTAAAAACGGATGATGTCGGTTGGTTCCCGATTGTATAAAATAGTTTTTAAATACTCGGAAAAAGATTTTATAAAATCCATATAATTCCTATAAAATCATAAATTATCATAAAAATAAATAGGAAGATATGACAATTATCTATATTTTATTTTGGACATATAAAAATTAAAATACTCCGTTAATATTATTTTTAAACATCCAAACACATTTAACACTTAACAAATAATTCACAGAATGGATACTGAACTCATATAATAATTATTTATTAGCAAAAGTAATTACACGATATATCCCGAATATTACAGTTGGGGGCAAGGAAATTACTCAGGATGCTATGTTATATCAATCTGCAGTTGCTGGTTGAATTCTGGGCGATGTTGCAGTCGTCGGAAAAGCTCATGGCCAGCGACCAATACCTCTGGCGACCGGAGGGGGGGGCACTGTAAAATTACAGTTTAACCCCCATGGTTTGTAAAAACTTGTGATTTTAATACCCTTATTTTAAAATTTTATAAAAATATGAGTTCAGTTTTATTTAATTTCAAAAATGATATTTCTATTTATAATTTATTTTCAGAAATTGTTTTTATTATTTTAAAATTTCCAAAAATCCATTATTTAATTTCTGAAAATTTCTTTTAATTTTAAAATAAATCTTAATTCATTAATTAATTAATTTTAGTTGATAATTAATTATTTAATTAGTCAATCAATTTAAATATTAATTGAGTAATTAATTTAATTAGTTATTAATTAATTTTAATTGATTATTTAATTAGATTTAATTATTTAAAATTGATTTAAAAATTCCGAAAAATAATTTCGAGCTTTAAAATATTATTTTAAAATTATTTCCAAGGCTCGATACTTATTATAAAATTATTTTAAAGTCAGACTCGGGTGTTTGAACCCTGTTAATTAATTATAAAATAATTCGGAGGCCCATTTTAATTCCGAAAAATGTTCAAAAATTCGTAATAAATACCTGAAAAATCATTTTGACCCCGAATCTTCTGTGAAAAATTATTTTAATCAAAAATATTACGTGTTATGTGCTACGTGCTAACTGATTGATGTGCTATATGCCTATGTGGTTATGATTTGACTGTTTTAGTCATAACTTTCAATCCGTAAGTCGGATTTGGATAAAACGAAGGGTAGATAAAAGCTTATGATGTCTATATGACGATTAGAATGATACGAGATTGAGTGTTGATAGAAACTTATGATTCCTAGCAGAGTAAGCGAGGCATAGAAATGGAAACCAGTGATCAATAAATAAAACAGAAGTATATAAAAAGGAAGCAAGTGATCGATGAATAGAAGTAAGGCATAGAAAAAGAAGGAAAGTGATGGTTGATGAGTAAAATTATTAAATGAGTACAAGTAAAGTGGAAATCATCGATGATAAGGCAAGTACTTCTGAACCTTTTTCAAGATATATTGTAAATATCTTCGAATTGTTTCATAATATGTCGCTATTATTCAAAATAACTCATGTTTTATACTGCAAGCACTTTAAACTATTTAACCTTGAACCCTGATTATTATTGATCTTGAGCCATATGCCTTATTCTTCATAAAGCATTGATTGTTGAATTCCCAGATACGAGCCATACACGTACGATACTACTCCACAAATACATATCTACCACATACTGATTCTGATATTGAGTTTCTTAACATACCAACCCTTATTCCTTGTTTAACAGAAGACCAATTCTTGGAACCCTTGAACCCTTGGTCTTCTACTTTTTGAATCTTTCCTTGATTGAAAGCCAATCTTTTCGAATTCCCTGTTATGCCTTCATGGTGTTATGAATCACCCTATGCTTCAAGATAAATGTTGTTTATGATTCAGCTTATTGATTTACATTGGTTATCATATTGAATTGTTTTAGAATTGGATGGTTTTATAAATATGGACCAGATTCGTGGTCAGACCAGATTCATGTTCATAATAGGCCAATGCGTACCTTGGATCCAGTATATAGAGCAAAGCTGGGAGCCTTGCTCGGGGTTAGAGCGTGACTAATCAGCAACCTAACCTTGGTTTTTAAAATGAAAAGTGAATATCCAATTCTAATCATTGCTTATTCAGAAACTTGATTCTTCCGAATCATTTCAATTGGTGATTGTTTAACCTCAATTGCTGCTATTATTACTTGCTGAGCTAATAAGCTCACTCTTGCAAAAAAATTTATATTTTCAACAGTTGGAAAGGAAATTGTTGGTAACGAGGTTCCCCTGTCCAGTGTGCGAGCTAGGATGTCCGTTTAAGTTGGATCGAGCTAGCAAGAGCTTTATATTATAGATGAGTTGTGTAAGATTGTAAGTACGATATCCTTAGCCATTGTAAGTTGAATTAGTTGGGATTTCGTATGATGTAATAAAAGTTAAGATTATGGCTTATTTTCATACTTTAACCTGTTGCGATCCGTGGTTGTGTACAGAAGGGTCAATGCATATAATACTTTATATACAGGTTTAAATATTACGGTGTGTGTTGTGAGCCCCAAACTTCTGACCCAGGTTTGGAGGGCGTTACAGTTTGGCATCAGAGCCTCATGTTTTAAGTCACTGAAACAAGCCTAGATTGTCGGGAATGGATAGAGGGTTAGGATTATGATTACGAAATAGATAGAATGTTGAGAGGTGGAGTTCGACCAAGTAGTAGGTTTTAGTGCGATCTGTGATGAGAATTCGAGATCCTTATCTAGCACGCGATTTTCAGATAACGACAATGACAGATTCTTTTATTTCGGTATCATTTGATCAATCAGAACATTCAGTTGGAGGACCATCATCTGATTCACGCCTTGCTTTTCCATCAGTGTTAGCCATGTCACTTCCTGTTGCGGTAATTGCACCTTTCGAAATTGTTATCTCATCCCCTGATGCGAGGCTACCTATTCGAGAATCCCCCCACACGCTGATTCTAGTTCTACCAGATATCCAGTTGTACGCACATCTTTTCTGTTGGTCTACGCCTTGTTCTATACCATCAGTTTAAAACCCGTCTTATGAAGTAACAACACTTATGAGGATGGATTAGAGAGTTGCAATATATGGCGAGTACACAAGGTATTAAGAACTGTGAGAAAGAACCTAGAGAGAGGATGTATGTGTTCCGGAAGATAGCCGCTACCAGGTTATATGGAGTTATTAGTAAGTATGCCACCCATGATTATTTTATGGAGTGAGCTAGATGGATTCTAAAGAAGTTTGAAAAGATCGGATATCGAGAGTTTTCTCGGAATTACTGATGATGTTATGATAAATCCTGATACGTATAGAAATAATGAGATATAAATCGATCTTGTGTTATAAAATAGATTTGATGATTACTGATTAGATTTGTTATACTTAGTAATCATAAGGAATAATGATTGGAGTGTTATTGGTATAAAATACTAGAAGTGAAGTTACGAATAAAATAATACGCAACGGTAATTGGAATTTTTGTCGACCAATGAAGGAAAATGGACCCGATAAGGGGTAGAAGCTATATGGAAATGAATGGGCTCTTATCTGATTGTTTTCCTAATTGGATTCCTTGTGATAGTTGAGAAGGACGACAACCAACTCATATAGTAATGACGACCACATGTATGATTTTCAAAATTTTAAACCTGTTTTTGAAAGAGATTTTCTTAACAAATTTTTTTTCTAAAAGACCTTTAAATAAAAAAAGTTTAAAAAAAACTTGGTTGTTCAATTACTCCTTGAGTTTCTCGATTGTTATAAGATTTGGATTATTGAGAAAAATACTTGTTCTAGAAGTTAATATGGTTCATTTAGAAGGCCAAGTGGACCCACTATTATAGAGAAGGTTTGGTTGTTCCTAGCAGAAGAATGCAAATGTTGTTTGATAAGTTTCACGACAGAACCAATGTACTGAGAAACTGTTCATCCAATTTCTGAGACGATTAGAGTTTGAAGAATACATCGATTTACAAGAAGCCGAGTACGAGCAAAGAAGATTAAGGAAATCTCCAAACTTTCTAAAGGAAGAACATTTTTAGCAAAGAAGGCGATATGTTCAATGACCAGCAGTATAAGCGAAATTTGAGGTTATAATTGTAAATCTCGTAATACCGCAAACTGAGTCGAATCATATACATGGAAGCGCAATGCGAAAGGTACAAGACCCGGTACAGGGGAAATTATTCTAATGATCGATTAAGAAGGCATGTTAGAGAACTTTCTAAAGTTAATATGTGACTCGAAATGGGATCTATTGATCGGACAAACGTTAAAGCCGTAAACAGATGTAATGTGAATGACGGCCAATGATATCATTCTTTCCTATAATTCTGGTAAATCTCGAGTAAAGTATGAACTTCTTTCATGGTCAGCCCTATAAGGTGATTACTGAATCCCTTTCAATTCATTTCTTCTTCAAAATATTGTTTTTTAATTGGAACAAACAGTGGTATGGTGTGACGCTTTGTCAAAATGACAAAGAGTCTGGTGGGACGCCACCTAATCATGTGCTATGTGCCATATGGTATGAAAGACTGTCCATCTTGAGTACTAATATGGTTGTCTTATTCCTATTTAAATCATTATTCATTCTTTCTTCCTCAATCTTGATTTGTTGATTCATGAATTTCTTTGATTATTTCCTTGTATTCTTATTCCTTATCAGAAATTCTCCAATCAGAATCATATACACAAATTCCTTCTTGTGTAAGGTCTATTCTTTGAATATTTTAAAGGAAGTAAAATGAACCCGTGTAGCAGATAAAGTTACGTAATAAGTATGGATAATTGCAAGCTGATGGATGGTGGACATTTACGAGCAGAGAAAAATCATTATGTAGATAACGGGATAGTTGCGAGGACATCAAATCAAAGGCAGAGATCCGCATACATGATACGTTGCAAGAATGAGATTTTGGCGTGAATTGGGGTAATTAGCAAAATGTATGAGGTAAATTAACTAGAGAAATAAGAAAGTAAAACTGCATATATCAGGTGAGGCAAATGATCGATTGAACAATGAAGGCGAATGACGAAATTCTTAATAATAACCAGATAATCGATTAATACGTTGTGGAAATAAGGCATACCTCAATCATGTGGGAGATATTTTTCATGAAGATTCAAGATTGAAGAAATGCTAGTTACGAATAAACTTTAAGTGTGTTCATTAAGGGATGGTTGGGCTTTCCCACTCAAGTAAGTGAGTTGTGGTAAAATTGATGCTTGTAGCTGGGTCGGCAAAGAAGGTTCAATATGGAAAGACATAAGGGGAGATGAAGGTATGGTGGTTTTACTGCAACAATTTTTAAGATATGATGTTTTAAAACCCAATGAATTTTCTCGCAAGATTATAAAAGTTTTAGTTGAGATCAGGTGTTGGTTATCAAAAATTGAACAAGTTAATTAATAAAAACAAGGGTATATTGTTAAGGATAGATGAATTATTAAGTAGAGAGCTTGAATGGAAACATGAACTAGAGGAATTTTAGAATAATTTGTAATCATTCTCAATTGTGATATTCTTTTATAATCAGAGAATATGAGAAAGAGGTATGCCATAATAAGAATTGTTCGCTATAATCTTAAGTTGAATTAGAGACATGGATTAATATTACACGAGGTAATGAAATGGTGAGTTTAGAAAGTGAAAGTAGACTGGTATATTTAAGGATTGATTGTTGGTGTCGGCTTGAGCCCGACTGGTAGTCAATAATAAAAAGGATATGCTGCCCAAATTTTCAAAAATTACCCTAATTTTAAAGATAGAAAGTATACTTCCGTGTGTTATTTATATTCATGTTGATACTCCAAATAATTGTGATCTCGGTTCTCGAAAGAGGTTGTTACATCCAATCCGACTATATATAATTGGTCTTTGATTTCATTTAGCCAGTCATCACTTGATGTAATTGATCAATTGAGTGAGTTAATTGGTTAATTTTACCAATAAATGGTTAGTTAGATGGAAATCGACTCCAATTAGATTAAGTCAAATTTTGATGTGACTTTCAAATCCGAAATCAAAACAATGAGGAATTGGGGAAAAGTAAGGACACTGGCAGAATTCATAAATTGTCGCAAATGTGTGAGTTTTTGCTTAGGTGAATACGCCTATCATAATGAACAAGAAAAATAAAAAGTCATTTGTATGGACAAGTGAGGAGCATGTTTTCAGGAGCTAAAGATTTAAGATGAAGCAATGAGAAGAAAGGAAGAAGGGAGATGGAATAAAGCATAGATTAATAACTACACCAATATGGATTTCATTAGACAATCAAGGAGATGCTATTATCTGCAACAAAGTTTTATCAAAGGACATCTTGTTTTTAAATGGTTGTGATAATCATACAATAAATGATTTGTTAAGTATTTCTGTTCCGGATAAAGTATGAGATACAGTTATAATTTAATTTCTGATTGATGTTGATACTTAGGTTGTTGTTAAATATCGAAAGTGGTATTAATATAGATGATTGATGTTTAATTTAGAATAGGATGTTGTGAGCATCAAAGTTCGTATTAATATCTAATTTGATATGACAATAAAATGAGTATTAATGTCAAGAGTTCGGTTTTGAATAATCTATGAGAATGAAGAACGGAGATAGAAAAGGAAGTGAAATCAAAAGGGTGATAAAGAAACTTTATATGATGCCAGGAAAAGCAAATGTAGTAACAGAAGCATTAAGCAAAAAGGAAAGACCGAATGTGCTGACAGTATCAGAAGAATTATACAAGGAATTTCAAGAGTTGAAATTGGAAGCCAGAATTTGCAAACCTAACAATGCAAAGATGTATAGTATAACTTTTCAGCCAGAATTGCTAGAGAAGGTAAAGAAATGTCAAGGGGAAATAATAGATCAAGATATTAATCGTTAGAAAAAAAAATATATACTCAAAAGGATGATCAAGGCATTTCCAGATTTTATTTCAGAATTTGGGATTCTACCAGTGACAGAATTGAAGAATGAAATTTTACAAGACGCTCACAACTCAAGATATTCAATCCAACCATGGAGTACCAATATTTACAAAGATTTGGAGGAAAATTATTGGTGTCCAGATATGAAGAAAGAAATGGTGGGATAGATTAGAAAATGTTACATGTATCAAGAAGTTAAGGCGGGACATCAAAGACTAGATGGATATATTTCTCCAAGAAACGTCATGGTAGTGCCACCTGAGAACCAAATGTGAGGAAAGCGTTAATTACATTATTATTGATAGGTTATTCAAACCTAATCATTCTCGTTTATTAATAAACAGTTTGGCCAATAAATGGGTTAGTTGCTGCTTGAAGAAATGATGGTACATCATCAGATCTAGACATTTATTATAAATAATCAATATTGTTTGATGAGAGATTTGACGGGAGTATTCAGAATATACCTGTCGAACCAAAATAGTATATACCACTCCTAGATGAACGGATATTAAGTAAAGCGGAACTAAAAAGATAGGAATTTGGTTGAACAACGATAACTCAAGAGATTCAAGCTACTCCGAAGGTATGATACGAGACATAGATGTCAAAGAAGACTCTCGGATAGTATGGCATAAAGAAAGAATAAACTTTATATGTGATTAGACGTCAAGGAAAGCATTGCAGTCAATTTGTATGAGAACTCCTTAGAACCAAAATAAATGATAATATGGGTTAAAAATATGCCGGTGATGCCTCCAGGTTGGTGTATTTTTTTCAAAATGATAAGAGATCTTCGCTCAATAAATATACTCGATTGTGATTCAAGGAAAATAAAATATGTTGATAAGTTTGTGCGTTAGTCATAGTTAGTCGAGATTTTCTCGTTAATTCTTAACTCTGGAGTAATTTCGAGAGCGTTAGAAATTGAATACCCATGGTTTCAGTATATCATTCGCAGATGGACGAGAAGATTAAAAGAACGATTAAAGTGCCTCGCATGCGATTGGAAGTGATTATGAACTAAGTTAATTGAATATAGAAACATGTGGGAATGAGGTTCAATAACCAGTAGCTATTGCAAACTTTCACGAGCACGAATTACTAGAATTACAAAGAAAAGATAATTAGTAAGCATTATGCTGGTCCCTTTTGAGACAGTAAAATAGTTAGGATAAGTGTAAGTAAGTTGGTTTCATCGCTATATATTTAGCAGATTTATACTGTATTTATACGTGTATACTCAGGAAAAGTAATTTAGCTCCACTTATATAAAATGGAGACTTGAGTTGAGTTATATGAGTAACAGATAGAATATGATGTTAGCGAGAGTTTGTTAAGTAATGGTTGATGCTGCAAGTAAAAGTTTAGGAAAAGTTGTAAGGTTAAGGAATCAACCCGAAAAAATGAGGGTGAGATACTTGAAGGTATCACTATCTGATTCTTAGAGGGATTCTGAGGACATAATTCTTTTAGGGGGGGAGGATGTAACATCCGGGATATCGCGTGTAATTATTTTTATCAATAAATAATTTTTTATGATTATTGTGATTTTTGGTGAATTATCTGATGATTGGTGTGGATATGTGGATGCTTATATGTGATAAAGTATAAGTATGTTAATTTTATTATGACCAGAATAAAATATAGATAATTACGGTATTTTTCTAGTAATTTTTGGACTGTTATATGATTTTATATTGATTTATGAATTTATTAATTATATTCTGAATAATTACAAAATTATTTTATAAAGCCGGGAATCGTCCGACTTCAACCGTTTTTACGTTTTTACAACCCGAAACTCTTTCCAAAACTCCTTCCTAACCTAATCTGGTAATTTCGGACATTTTCCGTGTTTTGACTTTTTCGATCCGGATTACGGTTTGACCCATGCGCGGCCCGACGCAAGATTTTCGATACGATAATCATTTCGGTGAATCAATAAACCCTATATTCTCGAAAGATGGGATATTATTACGTTATTCTCATGTATAGTGTTTTATAAGAAGCCCGGTTTGGATAATTATCCAATACGGGTATCAAATCGGATCATTTTTGCAGTTACTTAGCGGCTAAGTAACTAATTTAACGATCCAAAATGATCCAAAATGAACCAATATTCCAAAAATATATATAGCCCTTTTATCATTTCATTTTATTCGTATAATCACAATCAGTCAGTAAAACCCCGTAAAATACCGAGAAAATGTCGAATTGATATTGCGTTCTTGATAATCAAACGTACAAACGAAGGCGTTATCGAACTCCAAGATCTTACAGTTTAGGGTTTGGAACAGCCCAACACTATTAACTATTACAATCTGATTTTTAATATCGAGTCCTCACACAAACTATTTCTTATTCTACCTGAGCTCGAACATATGCATCGGCATCACAAGTCTTACGTGCTGTCTGCTTGAATCTAACCATAGCTGCTAGCTGTAATATCAGGGTGAAAACAAGTAGTGAGCCAAATGCTCAACAAGTGCTATACAACAAAACAAGATAAAAGAATAACAATGTGAAGATAGAGATAATAATTACAAGAGATGGACTGTTGGGTGACGACATCATTTGTTTGTATCAAAACATTTCCAAAATCATTTCTTAATCAAAAACCATTTTATGACGCTACATATTACAGCCGGTGATCAGCCGCGAAGTAATCCCGAACCTCGCTGGGTTCTAAAACATTAATAAGATCCCTAGGCAAGTTTTAAGCCTACAATTTAAGTACGGAAAGGACTTGCGTCTCAGTCCAAATCCACTATTTAAAGAAATCATTTGTCCCCCTTTGGGACTGAAAATCCAAATTTTTAATCATTTCAAAAACTGATGCCAATTGACAATTAATTTCTTAAACAGTAAATATCTTTATCAAGGGTTATAAATCCACTATGAAACACTGGGAATATATCCACTAGGGCCATGATCCACTAGACTTTACTCTATGAGGATAATTGAAAGGTTTCTATTTACAAGGACTTTGACAAGGAGATTTAGTAAGGCTATCGGATAATATGAAAGAGTAATGCCAGACTAGGCTTAAAGCAATGGTTTCAAATAAGGTATAGGTATTAAAATATCAAGAAGATAAGCATCACTGGTTCCAGGTATGATATAGGTATTAAAATACGAAGAAAGTGATCATCAGCTCAAGGTATAACAGGGTATCACGCTTTAGGGTAAGGATAGGGTTATCAAACAATTTTTAACAAATCTTTAAGGAATGATTGGCTTTTAGGCTTCAATCCGCGATTACTGATTGTAACTTACTCGTGGGTCAACATCACAATTACTTTGGTATACTAGCATAATATGACATTTTGATCTACTTGCATAACAATCTTCAAATAAGGTAAAACTACTTGCAATAGACACTTGAGGGCTCATGCTATTTCTATATAATATGAAGATAGATTTGAAAACCACTTGGTTCATGTATATCAAGGTAAATCAGAATACTCGCATCATATATAGGAACTAGTTATCACACACTTGTAGTAAAAAAAACGCAGGTTGAATCACTTGCCTTGAAAAAGGCTAGACTGGGCTGGCAGGTAGGAGAAACTGGAAGCTTTACTCGACCTTTATGGTAAGTTTACCCTCGTCTCGAGATCCTACACAAATAATAATAACCTTATTATAATATATTCTCACCAACTCAACCTATTTGCAAATCAAAATTAAACACAATGGCACTTAGGCCTATATACACTCAATTTACAATTACCTTATAACATAATAGTACACATAGCCACGTATGCTCACATACCATATTTAAGTACCAAATAATATCATACACGCCATATTTCAACACTAGGCTTGGATGATCTCGCTCCACATACTTAAGTCACTTGGTCGCTAAACTAGACAAAATCTCCAAATTTTGGCTTCCTACTCGAAGTGCCTTTACTAAACCACCTAATTCCAATTGACCCTAACTTGGGCCTTTCACTCTACTGACTTTATGCTATCTTCAAACTATGGTGGTCAACCTATGCCTCACTCATATGTGATCTAAAACTATGTGGTAAGTGAAGGTGCTTATTATGGTAAATTTCAGAATGACCTCTAAGGTTTCTTGGGTGCGTTTGGCACTCTTACACTTCAAATTTTCCTTCAAAACTTATACAATAGACTCTTCTGATCATAAAGCAACTTCCAAACTTGATGTGGCTCGAGGGCCTAGCTTGGGCCTCCCTAGGCCTAAGCTTAAAGTCCATGACTCACCTGTTTTTCTGGGCTGAAAAGGGTCCTGATTTGAACTAACTTGTGACACATGGTTCTAACTTAAATCCTATGAACTATGGGTGGAAAAACTCCTCTCATACTCCCTCTAACTAAGGCACAACATGGCCTAATGAGGGCCTACCTATGACATGGTCAAAACTTCCCATTTCTAAGTTGCAACAAAACTGTCCCCTGCTGGACAGATTTGGTGTTTCCACTCGTGCACCTAACCAAAAGTTTTACAAACCTCCAACAAATACCTAAAACCTATTGTATACTACTAGTGCTAGCTTCTGGTGGATTGGGCCTCAAAGTGCACAACAATGACAAGGTCAAATATCACTCTAAACCTCAGGGTACCAAACTGATTTTCTGCAGAAACTAATACTCTCCTTTCACCAAGGTTCTTACTTAACAAACCCAACCAACAACAACCAAAAACCCAAACCAAACCTTAACTAAGGTGTTCTACTGAACTAACTCCCTCACACTCAAAATAAGCTTGGTGGAGATCATCCTTACCCAAGGTGCAACATAGCAAAATAAAAGTTAACACATTACACAAATTACAAGTCATCAAGTTTTTGAAAACGATAAGTTATATCTTCTTTATAAATATATACGAATTAACATCACATATCAAGGAGCACAAATCAAGATTAATATCTTAACCCTACTGAAATTAAGGCTTACTAACAAAAATAAATCCAAATGATCAAAAACTTTCGAAAAACATGAGTGGTTTACATGCATGCATGCCTTCGAATATTCAAACCAAAACAATATGGTTTCCAAAATAAATTTTATCATAAAATCAACATGCAAGCCTAGCATAAGCTATAACTAAATGATCACTTAGCATGCAAAGGGTTTTATCAAGTTTTTGTTACAAAATTCATGTTATCACCACCAAAAACACATAGGAATGAAACAAGGCAACAAAACAACCTCAAGAACCATTCATTCGGCTCTCTCAAGGTCATGGCCGAATGAAATGGAAGGGAAATGACATTTAAAATCAAGAGCCTCATCATCATGACTTGGCATTTCACCATTCCTTGTAGTTCTCTCAAAATACAACCTTAAATCCATGAGAATCAAGATTGTACTTTGAGTTCCAACTAAAACCTTGACATACAAACTCAAAACTTAAACTTTTCACTCAAAACTCTTTGGATTATATATGATCAAGATATATGAAGTAATATTTACTTGAATGGGAGATAGAAGCTTGAATGAAAAATGAAAGAAAAGAGGGGGTGGGGCTCGGCCAAAAGAGCCAAGAGGGAGGAGGGCCGAGAGGGGAGGGAGGAGAAAGGAGGGGGTGGAATTGTGGGGTGAAAGTGGAGTGATCATCACATTGGCTTGGTTTTTATGCTTTTGATTTGACCACAAGTGAGTGGATTTAGGAAATGACAAGAGTAACCTTCTAGCTAAAGTTAGGTAGATTTGCATGCAAGTACAAAGTGGTAACTTGGCTAGTAGAATGAAAGTGAATGGGGTTGGAAATGACTTCTTTGCCCCTTAGTTGAATGGAAGAGTATTTGCATGCAAGGGTAACCATGTAATTTGATAATTACTAAGCAACTAATTTTCAAAGATTTATTTTTATAAAATAACATAAAAGTTCAAAAATTATAAAACTTATACCATAAAATAGCTTGGATTTTTAGAAATTTTGTGAGATCACTTTTGAAATTTGTGAATGAAATAATTTTTAAAAGAAATTTTACAAGGTATAGAATATTCTTTATAAATAAAAAATAAGGGCAATTAATAAAACTTTTCTTTGAAAAATTTATATTCTATATAAAGCAATTTATAATGTAGAAATTTCCATTCACACAAACGTACAATCATTAAGTACATTTATTATCGGCTCTAATATTATAGAAAGTTCACAAATAATATTACATAAAATGCTGGTCATAACAAGGAGTGGCATGTCACCTCCATTCCTGAAGAGCTCTGGAACTCAGTTCCACAAGAGCTTCACACAGACCTCTTGTTCTTTTCGATGGACTACCACCTCCATCTTGATCGTTTGGAAGAGGAAAGGAGAGAAGCTCTCCGTCAGCAAGAACGAATCATCCGTCTTGCAGTGCTCTTCGTCAACATCAGAAGGAGCTAGTCGATAGGTTTTCTTAGACTAGGACTAAGGTTGTTGATGTTAAGATTATTAGAATAGGACTATCTTGTAATTTTTGCATATAATTGATAAATTTCATGAAATGTACTCATCTGATATATTAATGAAATTTCCTTTAATTGCAAGATTTGGTCTTTGTTTCTCAAATTATGTGACTGTGCATGTTTTAATTGCAATTTGTTAATCTGTACTTCATCGATTTTTAACTTTATCCTGTGATGAATGTTTTGATTCAATTATGGTCAAAAATAAATTTTGATGATTTGAGGAAACAGTTGAAGCACGAGTTCATGCATCTGAACCTGTGATAATTGAAGCTGAGAATGTTACTTCTCAGAAAGAGAAAGCAGCTCAAAGTTCTGATACTTTGAAAAGGAAATCTGTAAATTCTGATGCTGCTGAAGCAACTCCTTCATTGGCAAGGAGATTGAAGAAAATGAAGGCTAGGAGGTATTTGGCTAAGGCTATATCAGAAGATACTGAAGAAGCTGAGGAAGGGGATTAGGAATCTCTGATCTCACAAGAACCAATTATCATTGAAGCCCTTCCAGCTCAAGCCAAAGACACTGCTAATGACATAGTTGTTACCCCTCCTGTCTCTCCTATTAAAGCTACAGATGATGCTAAAGAACAAACTGATAATTCTGAAATAGATATTCATAATTTGAATATACCTGAAGTTCTCTATCTGGAAGCTCCATCTACATCAAAGACACCAGCTCTGGAGATAAATTCTGCTGATCAGAATTTAGATGATGTTATTCCTGAATCTTCAGTTTCTTCACACACTGTTGAGCTATCAGAATAGAATGAGTCTTCCTCAAGTTCTGATGACAGTGTTTCTGTTGAGACTCCAGTACCTACTTTGGGCAAGGAAGAATTGGTGAAGAAATTTGTTGAAAAGGAAGCACCTATTCCTTGGGAGGATACTCACAGAGGTATTGGGTGGACCAAGAAGTGGAATGAATCTGATTTTATTCCATGTTCTAAAGTTCTGACAGAGCATACTGCAAAAGCTGATGAGTTGCTCACAAATGCTGATTTCAAGACACAACTCAAGATCACAGCTCTGTCTACAAAACATCTTCAAGGTCTACATACTTCTACTCATGAAAAGGTTGATACACTCAGGGAACATGTTGATAAGCTAGATCTACATATCAAGCTTGACAAGAAAAAGTATATTAGACCTATTTCTGAAAAAGTTGAAGCCATTAAGAGAACTCAAGAAAGCTCAATTGGATGAAATCCAATCTTCAGTTGAACTTCAAGCTTTGCTGAGGTCCTGGCTAATCAAGCTTCTCAGAAAGCTCAATTGGATGAAATCCAATCTTCAGTTGAACTTCTTCTTTCTCTCTTACTTCCTGATGATGCCAAAAAGGGGGAGAAGGTAGTTAAGTCCAAATGCTCACCTACTCAAGAACTGAAGAAAAAGGATGATAAAGGTGATGACCAGGGAAACTCTGAAAAGAGCAGAGGTCAAAGAAAAGTTTAAGGAAAATCTTCTATTCAGAACAAGTCAAGTTCTGATGATGTGAATGCTCAAAGACTGAAGTCAAGTGGTGATAAGCAAAGTCTGATGTCAAGTTCTGATATTCTGATTTGTTAGGTCACACACACACTGTAGAAGGGGGTTGACTACAGTGTATAGCACAATCAAATCGAATTCAAATAACACAAGTAACAGAAAACAGACTTTATTCAAAGCAATAAACTCTGTTACAATATGGAACTGTCCTCTCTCAGTGATGAACAAATATCACAAGAGCTGCTAGGGTTACAATTAATAATATTCTCGATAATGATAACACTTATAGTGTAAACCCTATGTCTGTGTTTATATACTACACAGTTACAAGATAATCGCTAATTGATATGGAATATAATTCTGCTTCCTAAAATATATCAATCAGATATATTTTCTTCCAAGTATTCCATTCTTCATAGAATTCCTTCTTCATGCATATCTCTTCTTACGTTTGTCTTGATCTTCTTTCCTTTCAATCAGCCACCTTCCTTATCTGAACGTTTCCTTTAAGTCCTGATATTATCTCCTGATAAATAACTCCTGAACCTTAAGTACTGATGACTTAAGTTCTGACTTCAGTATAAGTGCTGATTTCAGTTAATTACTGATTTGTCCTGTTTAAGTAAGATCTGAAAATTAAACATAAATCATATTAGTCATGACATTATCAAATATATCTAACAATCTCCCCCAACTTGTAAATTAGCATAATATACAAGTTTAACAGATATTTGATGATGTCAAAAACATTAAGTACAAATGCATGAGAAATTGACTAGATAACTACAACTTACAGTCCTTAAAGCTTTACCAACTTTAACTTCTGATAACAACTTCAGTCTATATATATATATATATATCAGAATTTGAGTAGTTGTAGATCATGACTTGGCTTCACTTTCTGATCTCTCTGATGTCAGGAGTTGTTCTGAGATAGTTCTTTAACAAATATCTCTCAGCATATCTGAGTTCATCAACCATCCTCCTTTTAGTATCTTTGAGTTCTGCAGAATCTTCACCAGTTTGGAAGATAGCAGCCCTGAGATCATTTATTCTAGCTTTCCTTATGTCCTGATCCAGTCTGATCAAATACGCCTTGTCAGACTCAAGATTGAATTCTACAGCCTTATAACCCAGAAAGGTAGTTATAATCTTAGCAGAGTTAGGCTTCATCTCAACAATATCACCCTTGTGATCTCTGTACTTTGGAAGATATGTGCTGTCAGACTTTACAGAATAAAGTCTTTTCTGTCTCTGAATTTGAGTCTTCAAATAGTTTGCAGCACTTTCTGTTATTCTGTCATTCACTTGAAGTAAGAATAAAACATGTTCCAGTTCTTCAAAATACTTCAGTGGAATAGCATTTTCCCTTATATGGTAAACCCTACCATCTGTCATGAAATATAACAAGATGTGTTCTTTCAAGTAAGTATGGTAAACCATTTGTACAGATTCTAGTTGATTCAATCTTTCAGGAGTTGCTCCAACACCTGGTTCACTTAAGGAAGTTGGATCATTGGTTGTGTTCTGTACTCTTCTTTCATCAGCATTACCCAATCCAGATTTATCTCTTGCTTCGTTTCCAGTAACCACTCTTGGTTCAAAACCACTTGCTGCAGTCTTCAAAGGTTGAGTTTGTTTGGCTTTGGTGAAACCTGGTAGGAGTATCTTTGAAGGTTTAACATGAGCAATGTCAGAGGTTTCCTTTTCCTTATCTTCTGATATCAAGTCAACTTGAGCTATGTCAGAAGTTGCTTGCTTCAAGGTTATATCAGAACTAACTATATCTTGACTCTGAACAACTTGAGCCATGTCAGAGGTTATCTTAGAAATCTTTCTTGAATTTAGAGTAAGATCAGCATCTTCAACAGAAATTTCATCATCCACAGGAGGCACATAAACCTTTATAGGTTCACCAACTGTAACACCCCCAGATCCGGGGTCGGGGATCCGGGTCGTCACGGTCTTTCTTTCCACAATATCACTTCACTTAATTAATAAATAACCTTATGCTGTGACCCCACACTAACACACACCACAACCCGTTATAGTCTCAGAGATGAAATTTAAATAAGTACAAGTCTTTGAATCCACAATTTAAAAGTTATTACAACCCAAAATGATTACTTGATAAATTTACAGTTAATTGCCATTATCTGCCACAAGTTATAATTATACATAATTGATTCTCAAAAGTAGATGGTCTGATCTACAATAGATCTACCTCTGCAGCTATAGCAGCTACAACATCAACGGGAAGACACAGGACGCTTCCCACGCGCTTGCGCTGGGTCTGCTGGAGTCTGGCCATCTTTCCTAACTGTTGTTGTGTGATGAAGAAATAAAGCAAGGGTGAGCAGCAAGCCCACCAAAATAATATGTATAATGATTTACAATATATGAGCCTACTCATAATACTCATGAAAGTCTTGGTCAAAAGAAATGAACCAAGTTTGATATCTTAATGCGATGAAGTCGCAAAATATTCAGTATATATACATATATACTTTTCAAAATATTGGAAGTCCTCTTCCATGCATAATATACACAAAGTCCCAGTGTATAACTATATAAAAAAATATCGTTGCAAGGTGATCTCATATATCTAACCTTGTCTCAACGTTTTTCTGAAAATCTTTGTCATTCATAAGACAATTATTAATTAGATATAAGTTTAAAAGATGAAGTTACAAGATACCCCAATATACTTATATCTTTCCCAAATACTACTTGAACTACCACCGTTCAAGTTATAAATTAGCTTCAAAAGTTCATCACATAGATGAGACTATAAGACAAGATTTGAATAGATTAAATCTTTAAAATATTATCAAAATAAAATGAAGTTACGAGATACTTCATTTGATGTAAACATTATTTTGAAAACTTGACCCTGCCAACACTCAACAATCGCCCAACCGTAGCCTTTCCATCGAAGTGCTCTGGGTAGTGTTGCAAAAATTATCCAATTGGATGATGAACTCATTACGGGAGTTTGTCGCGCCAGGAAGACCACTTACGATGATCAGTCGTAGTAGTACAACCCCACCATTTTCTACATGTAGAGGAGAACCTGTCGGATTTACTTGTCAACCGAACACTGAACTCCTAAGGAATGGACCGCCTTAGCGGAACTTCCAGGCCATTTGGGCCAATATAATAAGGCTGGGCCGGCGCTACTCGACCACTTACGCCACTCCTAGTTCAGATGAAATCCATGACTCTGAAACGTAAAGCTCGTTTCCCCCTTTCCCCAAGTAGAAACTTGTTGATACGGCTCCACCAAGAAGTCGTACCTAGTTGGAAAGGAAAACTCACCGATATTTCCCAGGCGATGCCTGTTAATGGATTAACTTGTTCCAAGAATTTTACTTCCCGAATATTGGGTAAGTAATCAAAAACTCTTTTACCAAGACAGCAACCTTGTTGCGAATATAAAACACACCACCGAGCCGGATCCCCCAGGTTTTGAGCGAGTATTTAAATCCCCTTTTTAAAAGGAAGATCTTAAATATAAAAATAGTTTTGGGATCCGCTCTAACTTTTGAAAATCATTTTAAAGACACGAAAACACTTTAAAGAGTGTTTGGAGTAAAACTGATTTAATGAAGTAAATCAGTCCCCAGAATATTTAGAAAATGTCTGAATATTATTATTTAAATAATATTCCCATAAAAAATAATCTTTATAAAATAATTGAAGTAGAAGTATTAAAACTTATACTTGAAATGAATAGCAAATAATCAAAGATATACTTATACGAAAGTAATATCTTTATTTGAATAATCAAAAATAAGTTTGATTATCGACACCTTATTCTTTAATAAAATAAAGAATATATCTCAGCAAATAATCGGAGTCATAGATCCTCAAATGAATATTCAAATAATATTCAATAAATAAAATAAGCTGAGTCATAATACCTCGAATGAATATTATAAATAATATTCATTAAATAAAATAAAGGAGTCATACATCCTCAAATGAATATTCAAATAATATTCAATAAATAATGTAAAGGAGTCATACGCCTTCGAATAATATTTGAAATAATATTCAATAATAAAATAAAGTTAAAGTTATCGAATAAACCTTATTCGATTAATAGTTTTAAAAACTATATCCATATATATATATATATAAATAAATATATATATATATATATATATATATATATATATATATATATATATATATATACTCGGGAACATCGACTCCCGGTTTAGAAATATGTTCACCTTTTATCCCCTATACTAAGGGTATACGCAACTACTTGCTTATTTCTAGCATAGGTATTATGCAACTATAAGCATTGAAATCAACAGATAGATAACCAGATTACGAAACAGACATGCATATATACCATATTAGCATGCTCCAATATATCGCAAAATTTGCTAATAACAATCATGCAATATCACAAGATAATGCATATACATATATTTACATCACAACAACAGTATAACAGGTAGAAAACTTGCCTGAGCGACTGGGGTTACGAATGGCTCGGGACGAGTCTGGTAACCTATAAACAACAAGTAAGTTGGAATTAAACCAAAGTCACTTGTAAATCTATACTTTAACTAACTTAGACTCTAACGCTTGTTTTGCGCTCACTGATTCGCTTAAGCCACTCGGGTACCCTCGGCTCCACCATTTTTAATAATTTAACCTTTACGAGTTTTAAAGCGATTCCTTCGCGAGTGTCTTACCAACTTCCTAACTCACTTACCATAAATGTTTCATACATTAATTAACCCTTTTTGGTCTTTAATCTATGTTTCAAAGTAAGGCGAGGGGAAAAGTTTCGTTCGCGAAACGCTGTTACTTGAAACGGTCGTTTCTCCTAAACCGTGCATCGGAATCGAACGAACTACATATCAAAACGAAGCTCGTAACATGAGCTATCTAAACATGGCAGTGGTCATAAACTAGCAGGGGGTTCTCGGGTCCTAATGTTATGCACAAAAACAGTCTAAAGAAAATCGAACGTTACGACGGCTATGTTTACGCGTTTTCCCAATTTTAAACCATTCAATACCAACCACAAATCAACCCCAAATCAATCATACAACCAATATCCCTCCAAACCACATCATAACAGCCCCAACAAATCCACATTAACCATTTATACTTATTCCTCACATGAACTAAAAGCTTTACTTAGGTTCTTTAACTAATTACCAAGATTTACAACTCCAACAATGCAACAAAACCAACTAATCTCTACAAACTCAACCAAACTTCAACCAATCAAGCATCATGCTTCACATATGCTATATCAAACACATTCAATCCTAATTACTCAAAACTAAAGCTAGGGTTTGTAGTTTATACCTTCCTTGGAGAGTGGAGAATCAAGAGAATGGCTTGGAATCACCTTTAAAGCCCTTATCCAAGCTTAATCTAAACAAAACTTCAAGAACACAAATTTTAGTTCTTGAAAACACTATTCACCATCTTCTTTCATGATTTATAGAAAAAGATTGGCTTGGAATTAGAAGCTTAAACTTATAGGAAGTATGTAACTATCCATGGGGAAGCTTAGATAATTACCTTGCTAAATAGTAAGTGGAGGAGCTTGGACTTTCATTTTTTTAAGAAAAAACCCGAGAGCTTGAAGAAGAAGAAGAGAGATTTTTGTATTTTGGCTTGATTTGCTTTTGGTTGGTTGATTTTTGTTGTTTGCTTTAGTGAATTACCTAGTTGCCCTTGGTTTTGTGTGGTTAAAAAGTCACCACATCTCCTTCCTTTCTTGTCATGCCTATGTCATCCTCGTGATGTAATCCTCCCCTCCTTGTCCTCTTTCTATTGGTTGGATGACATCATTCCCACTAATCCCTTTGATTAACTTCCTAATCGTTTGCCTAATGACCGCTGATCTGTTATACGGTTCGCTTAACTTTCATTTTCGTTTATCGTTTGAGGGATCATACCCGGGATCTTATTACTTAGGTTCCCTTAACCTTTCTCAATATATTGTATTCCTTTTATGATCCTCTCTTATAATCCTTTAATTTAAATATTTTTTATCCTGTTACCTTATACTCAATTCTCTCCGTATCTAGTGGATTTCCGGGAAAAACCAAAGTGTTCGGAATTGGATTCTGACGATCTTTACATACACTTATATACTTCATAGAGTACTAATAATATCCCATAAGATCAATAACAGAACCCCTACATAGCGTGGCATGAAAAGTTTTCTCGTTCATCAAAAACACTATTCATAAGGGTTTCAAAATTTCTCAAAAATTGGGGTTATTACACCAACTTTTTCTTTGCCCTTGGACCTTGGATCTATCTGCAATTGTGATTTAGCCTTGGTTGCCTCAAAATTTGTCCTTTCTTTTATCACAATGCCTTTAGCCTTATGAAGTTTCTTTTTACCAACAGAAGCTTCAGATTTAGAATTGACTTTTTCTGACTTAAATCTAGCTTCTTCTTCCATTAGACTCTCAAAGTCCATTCCTGGATTTTCTTTCAGAAATAACTGTCTTGAAATTTCTTCATCAAGATCCAAAAGTTCATCAGAACTTATCCTTTTACCAGTATCAGAGGTTATTCTTCTCCCAGTATCAGAACTTGTTCTATGACTTGTAGTTCCAGCTCTTCTTGATGAGAGACTTCTACCTTGACCATGACCATCACCCATTCCAGAGTTTCCCTGGTCATCTTTTTTATCATCCTTCCCATTCATTGTCTTAACAGTTTTGCATTTGGACTTAATTTCTTTCTCCCCCTTTTTGGCATCAGCAGGTAAAAGAAGAGAGACAAGAAATTCCACTGAGGATTGGATTTCATCGAGTTGAGATTGCTGAGAAGCTTAATTTTTGAAAATTTCATCAATCTGAGATTGTTGCTTCTCTTGGGTTTTCTCAATGTAAGCAACTCTGTCAAAGGTAGGTTTAAAAAAACTTTTCTTTTCAATTTTCATAGTCATTTCTTGCTTGAGTAAGGCTTCGTGAATTTTATGCAACTCAGCTTGAGTTGTTGAGTGTTGACCTTGAAGATGTCTTGTACTCAATGCAATAACTCTCAGCTGTGTTGTGAAATCATCATTAGCTAGCATCTCATCAGCTTTTGCCAAGTGTTCAGCAAGAATATTGTCAAATGGAACAAAGGTAACTGTGTTTCACTCCTTAGCCCACTCCTGTCCTCTAGGAGTTTCACTCCAAGGTACTGGTGCATCTCCTCGAACAAACTTTTTGACTAGTTCAGATTTAGGAACAGTTTGTTGAGGTGCATGTCTTGAAGGACCAGCTTCATCAGCATCTGCATTTGTAGCAGCATCACCAGTATCATCAACATTTGCAGCATCAGATTTTACAGATTCAACATCCTCTGATAAAAGAACAGTATGAGAGGCTATGGAGGCTTCAACATCATCCTCTAAGTGCTGATCTGCTTCCAAGTTCTGATCAACAACCATATTCTAATGCTCACCTATAGTCTGATCTTCAATGTCTAGATGCAGAGAAGGTGTTGTAGACAATTCTGGAGTATCAATAGCATCAGGAATTGGTGTTGTTAATGGATTGAGTGGAGCTGGTGGAGCTTCTAAGTAGAGAACCTCAGGCACAATTAGGTTGTGAATATCAATCTCAGCACTTGTACCTGGGTCTGCAGTAGATACTGGTTCATGTACAGGAAACACAGGTGGTGTAGATGCTTTATCTGTAGCAGCTTCCTGAGTTGGTGACAATGGAGGTGGAGATGCAGTAGCTTCAGGAAAGTCTGTGTAACGCCCCCAAATCCGGGGTCAGGGGATTTGGTCGTCACGATGAAACCTCAATCCAAAATAACCTGTTAAATCAAATAATAAATGCCAGCGGAAGATATTTATCATAAATGACCCCAAACTAATCCAAGATCTTTTAAGGTTACAGTTCTAGAAACAAGATATCCAAATTCCACAAATAAATTTTTCTCACTTTCTTTTAAAACTCTTTTCAATAAATTCCAACTCACAATTAAACCCACTAGTATAACTTCGAAATGAAGTATACTAGGCCCAAATAAAATATACAACTATAATATAATCTAATATAAATAACTTTACACAATAAAACTTACACTAGTCCGCAAACCCTGGACCAACCACCTTCCAAGAGCTTCTTCTTTGTTTCCTCGAA
Organism: Apium graveolens; assembly: GCF_009905375.1. NCBI lineage: Eukaryota > Viridiplantae > Streptophyta > Magnoliopsida > Apiales > Apiaceae > Apium > Apium graveolens. The sequence continues at coordinate 147,260,399 of NC_133656.1, read as the reverse complement.
TTTCGCAGCTAAGTAGCGCAAGCTAATCCTCACTGGAGGTTAAATTTAAAAACAGGCAAGTATGAGCGGAAGAAATGCTCAGCAAGATCATTATAGCATATACAAGGTCTTTTGATATAAAACCGATATCTGCATTAGAGCAGAACATTTAAAATCATAATTGCTGAATCATAAAATTTTAGTTGAGGAATCTCAGATTTAATTCCTTAATTGTATTCAAAACCAATTTAATATTTTTGAGCGAGATGCTTCAGCAATACTTTAAATCTTGACGAGAATAAAATTCGTAAAACAGTGTTTACGGAAATATCGTAAACCACAATAACATGAGACAATGATTATGGATTGAATCGTAAACTTTACTCAAACCCAACTCTTGATATTAATACTTATTTTGTTGTCATATCAAATTAGATATCAATACGAACTTTGATGCTCACAACACCCATACTGAATTCAACATCAATCATCTATACTAATACCACCTTTGATATTTAACAACAACGTAAGTATCCACAAAATCAGAAACTGAATCAAAGCCACAATTCACTTTTAATCCAACACAGAATCAGTACTTTTAATCCAAAACAGAATCAGTTGATAAATCATTTATTCTATGAATATCAAAAACAATATGATAATTTAGATTAGGATCATCCTCCGACGGACGTACTATCACATGCTGATCAGCCCGTGTGATAGCACAAGGTCATGATTCATAGAAACGTGACCCCAAAAACACGAGTACTCAAACAAAAAGGCATAACTAGCCTGTGGCAAAATGGTGTCATAATATTCATATGGCACTTAGAAATAGCCCTCCGCTGGACCGTCCGTCCCGGTCACTTACGCAATTATGATCCAATCTTAAAACCTTTTATTGAAATGGGGTCATGATACTCGACACCCGAAATAATTTTATTCTCCCAATTCTTGGGTAGGAATATTCGCAACCAAATCACTTTTCTCAAAATCCAAAATATTTGTAAATCCGATAATTGGATAAGTAAAATCACTTAGCTACTCTGAATATAGAATAACGGAAGAATACTTGCATAAACAGAATTATTTAATTCAGCGATATGTAAAACATTTATCTATTACGAACTGAATAGGGAAAACAATACTTGCATAATAGGATTCAAGATAAATATCACTTGAACAATAAGTGATGATAGGGATACTTGCCTTTGAGTTTTAGCAGTTAGTCACACTCGCAATGACACATCTATTCTGACATTCTGCCTCAAAACATCATCGTCTTTATTCAACAAATCATTTGGTATGCTGCTCATGCAGTGCTGCAACCCAAGATTCCATACTATTCAACTCTACTCTTTACCCATTCCATCTGGTCCTGATCGACTTGAGAGATCCGCATCTATAATTAAAATATAGAACTTTAATCGTCTAAACGATAATCACTCGACGAACTACGCGTCAAAATCCTATCATCTACCCATACGATAGCCCACACATAAATATAACAGACAAACACAGGACTCTTAATCCACACACACACATAATTCACATAGCACATAAGCACATAACTCATGTATCACTTAATTCATATCACATATAACTCAGTTCGTCAAAAGGGTCGACTCGATATGTTTAAAACTGAAATCAGGTCAAAAATATGATTTTTCGATCAATAATCGACTCAGAATAACTTGTAAACAAGCGACCTTTCGAAACAAAAAGGATTTGGGTCTCGAAAGTATTTTTAATGAAAGCAGAATATTTTTCTGAGTCTGTACGCGTTCGTTTCGTATTAAACGGACAAACGGTTGATTTATTATGAATTTTTGAACATTTTTTTTTTTTTTGGAATAAAAACGGATCTCCGAATCATTTAATAACTAAATAATAAGGCTCGAACACTCAAAAATAATTTTATAAGAATTATCGAGCCTGGAAAATAATTTAAAATAATATTTTAAAGCTCGAAACTATTTTTCAGAATTTTTAAATCAATTTTAAATAATTAAATCTAATTAAATAATCAATTAAAATTAATTAATAACTAATTAAATTAATTAATCAATTAACATTTAAATTAATTGACTAATTAAATAATTAATTATTCACTAAAATTAATTAATTAAATAATTTGGATTTATTTTTGAATTAAAATAAATTTTCAGAATTAAAATAATGATTTTTAAAATAAAAATGATTTTTTTTTTTTTTTCAGAAATTAAAATAGGATTTTTGAATTATTTGTAAAAAGAAAATCCAGAAACATGCTTTTGGTTTTGAAATAGCAG